>NC_053389.1:266468918-266499562 GCF_905171765.1 Bufo bufo | reverse complement strand
GGGCACCAGGACACTAACACTCTCATCAGCCCCCCGGGCACCAACAACCTCAGGGCCAAAAAGGCCCCTACTCCCCACACCTGCACCACACACCAACACTGATAGAAACGGACCAAGTCTGCCCAGTGTCTATGTCTCAAATCACCCCAATTAACGCCACCCAGGAGCATAGGAGAGCTGCGTCTAAGTCAGCTATGTGCCCCCCGCATCTGTGTCGGACCACCACAGACACTCAGGCCACACCGACGCGCAGACCCAATAAGCCGGCCCCACAAGCCTCCAGGAAGGCTCCTCTCATCAAGGACCTCAGACTCCACCGATGTTAAAAGCCCAAACTCATGGAACTGCTTATGGCGGCAGAAGATAGGAAGATAAGGCGATGCTAAACCACGCCGGAAAGAAGGCACACAGCCGCAGACCAAACTTCACCCAGTCATCGGCCATTCCTCGGAAGTCTAGCGGGCGGTGGAGCAGCAAGCAACGAGGCGTCACCTGGTCATCAGCGAGCTGCAGCGAGAGTTGAGGCGGCGATGGACCCGATAAACCCGCCAGAAAGAATGCAGCACCAACTTCATCCGGCCATTTCACAGAGGCTCGCGGTGGAGCAACAGAGTGAGGTAAGGGGGCGGGGTGCAGCACGTCCTACGTCATGCAGATTTTGCTGGACTGTTTTTTTTGACACCATGTCCCATTTGAAGCCCCCCTGATGCACCCTTAGAGTAGAAACTCCAAAAAAGTGACCCCATTTTAGAAACTACGGGATAGGGTGGAAGTTTTATTGGTACTAGTTTAGGGTACATATGATTTTTGGTTGCTCTATATTACACTTTTTGTGAGGCAAGGTAACATGAAACAGCTGTTTTGGCACCGTTGTTTTTTTATGTTATTTACAACATTCATCTGACAGGTTAGATCATGTGGTATTTTTATAGAACAGATTGTCACGGACACGGCGATACCTAATATATATACAATTTTTTTTATTTATGTAAGTTTTACACAATGATTTCATTTTTGAAACAAAAAAAATCATGTTTTAGTGTCTCCATAGTCTGAGAGCCATAGTTTTTGCAGTTTTGGGGTGATTATCTTGGGTAGGGTATTATTTTTGTGGGATGAGATGACGGTTTGATTGGCACTATTTTGGGGTGCGTATGACTTTTTGATCGATTGGTATTACACTTTTTGTGATGTCAGATGACAAAAAATGGCTTTTTTTACACCGTTTTTTTTTTTACGGTGTTCACTTGAGGGGTTAGGTCATGTGATATTTTAATAGAGCCGGTCAATACGGACGCAGCGATACCTAATATGTATACTTTTTTTTTTTATTTATGTAAGTTTTACACAATGATTTCATTTTTTAAACAAAAAAAATCATGTTTTAGTGTCTCCATAGTCTGAGAGCCATAGTTCTTTTCAGTTTTTGGGCGATTATCTCGGGTAGGGTATGATTTATGCGGGATAAGATGACGGTTTGATTGGCACTATTTTGGGGTGCGTATGACTTTTTGATCGCTTGCTATTACACTTTTTGTGATGTAAGATGACAAAAAATGGCTTTTTATACACTGTTGCCTTCCATGCCATCGGGTCCCCCCTACAGCTGCACCTGTACACCCTGTGTCCTTAAGAGGTTAACATATTTTTTTTTTTATCAAGACCCATCTGGATCTTGAAGATCCAGTGGGACTGATGGCTATACAGTGCATTGCAATAGTCATCTATTGCAATGCACTGTATAGTGTCTATTACAGTTACACTAAGGCTGATCAGACCATTACCTATGTAAGGCGTCCGGTTGCCATGGCAACCATCGGGCCACTGCCATCGCATTAGCGTCGGCCCGATGGAAGACAGAAGGAGCTCCCTCCCTCTCAACCCCATGGATGCCACGGGCATCTATGGGGTTAAACGTCCGAGATCGGTGCCAGCACCGATTTTGGCCATAGCAGAAGAGTGTCAGCTGTAAGTTACAGCTAACACTCTCTGCTGATGGCAGCGGCTCCGTTCCTGAGCTGCTGCCATCACACTGAGGCTGGCTGGCAGGAGGCAATGGGGGCATCTGGGGGCATTATAGGGGGAAATAAATTACTTGGGGCACTGGGGGTCATTATATCAATGGAGGCATAATGGCAGTCATGCCTGGTTTCAGGCTGTGATCTCCAGCGTGGAGATCACAGCCTGAAACCCGCATTTTTTACACTAAAGCGCTTCTGCAGAGACTAACCAATCGGAGTGCTTGCCGGTAAGGGACCACTCTGATTGGTCCTTGTAGGCTTCCCCGATGTCTCTGCTCTTGGGGAGAGTCGAGACTCCGGTGCTGTGACACTATATAGTGTCACAGCCCCGGTAAGCAGTTTGGACGCGACAGTATGTCCAAATGCAGTAAATTTCTTGCAAATTGGACGTACAGTAACATCCAAATGCTTGAAGGTTGTAAGGTGCAGATTAGTTACGCCGCAATCTGTGACTTATCCTCGCTCACGCTAGGTCTTAAATTGTGGGTGGGTAAAAGGATGGGCTGGGAGGCCTGTCTCATTTACCATTTTCTACACCTGTAGAAGCGGTCTTAAATTTATAACTGGCGGAGGATCCACTGAAGTTTTGGAGAAGTTGGCGCTTCTTCATAACTTCAGCAGAACCACCGCCAGTTTAGGGGTTTATTAGGCCCGCATCTTAAACGCCGGTCGCAATAAATGTGTCCCTATGCGCCTGATGTATCATACTCAGTTCACCCATTTAATATGGAAAGTGCGGGAAATCCAGCATTAAAAAATCAATAAAGGTATAAAAAAAACACACTTTGTTTCTTCAGACTAAAAAGATGGCAAAAAACTGATAACATGTTTTGGGTGACGGCCATTCTTACTCCTATCTGTCAGCTATCAGTAAGCGTGACGCAAGTAAGTGATTTTTTTGGCAGTTTTTTTAACATGAAGAAATAAAGTATGTGTCTTCTAACTTTATTGCATCTTCGGATGCTGGATTTCCCTCATCTTCAATTTACATTGCTTGGCTTGTGGGTCTCGCAAGCTAATCTGAGCATTTATGGGACTATGGGAAAGATTTACAAAACAGGTGTAAAGGAAAACTGGCTTAGTTGCCCAATAAACCAATCAGCTATTCCACCTTTTGTTTCTCAGGGCTCCTTTGAAAATGAAAGGTGGAACTGATTGTTGCTATAGGCAACTAATCCAGGTTTCCGTACGCCAGTTTTGATAAGTCTCCCCCCTATGTCTTTGTCTAGATAATGCTACTGAAGATCACATCTACAAAACTGAGTGGAACTGTAAGGCTTATTTACATACTTTCATCCATTTTTGTCTAAAAAAGAAGGAAAAAAAGGTGCATTTGATGTTTTTGCAAATTTTGGAAGCCAAAAATCACAAAAAAATGATATTTTTTTCACTTTCTACACCATGCAAACCAGCTTTTTTTTTAAAAAAAAGGGACATTAAGGAGGTGGGATGGGGAACTTGGCAGTTCAGCATATTTACTATAATTTACACCAGAAACCTGATATAAATTATGCCAGAAATCCACCCTAGCTCCGAGCAGGCATCTAATTCAGAGTCAGACCAATTTTGAGATTAGAGATGCTCCAAAATCATTGCTGCTTAATAAATTTGGTGAATCTCAAGCAATGCAAGCATTAGAAAATCAAGTCCTGTGGTGCTTCTGAAGCATATGGCACTGCATTACAGACCCATACTCCTTTGGTTGGAGCATGCCACATTATTATTTTTTTAAACAGATTCCATATAAATCAATCAAAAAGAAAAAAAAACTTTATAGGGCGCGGTTCTTAATAACCCTTGTGCTGGCGGTGGATCCGCAGAAGTTATGAAGAGGTGCCAGCTTCTAATTAACTTCGGTACATCCAGCGCCAGTTCTAAATGTAAGACAGTTTCTCAGCAGGCTTAGGCCTCTTTCACACTACTGTATGTCGATTTCAGTGTTTTGCTGTCCGTTTTTTCACGGATCCGTTGTTCCGTCTTTTTGTTTCTGTTGTGTTTCCGTTCCGTTGTGTTTCCGTTCCGTTTTTCCGTATGGCATATACAGTATACAGTAATTACATAGAAAAAATTGGGCTGGGCATAACATTTTCAATAGATGGTCCCGCAAAAACGGAACGGATACGGAAGACATACGGATACATTTCCGTATGTGTTTCGTTTTTTTTGCAGACCCATTGACTTGAATGGAGCCACGGATTGTGATTTGCGGGCAATAATAGGACAAGTTCTATCTTTCAACGGAACGGAAAAACGGAAATACGGAAACGGAATGCATACGGAGTACATTCCGTTTTTTTTGCGGAACCATTGTAATGAATGGTTCCGTATACGGACCGTATACGGAACGCAAAAAACGGTACGCAAAACGGAAAAAAAAAACGGTAGTGTGAAAGAGGCCTTACCTGTAGACCCTTTTCTATGCCTAAAACAGGCGTAGAAAATGATGAATGATACGGGCCTGCCAGTCCACCCCCTTTCCCGACCACACCACGCCCCCTTTTGTAGACCTGGCGTGAGTCGGAAAAAGTTGCAGATTGTGGCGCAAATAACCTTTGCACCACAATCTGCACTAGAAATATGCCTATATATAGGCATATTTCTGATCGTAAATGACCCCCTATGTGTTTGAATTTCCAGTTGGAAGAATAGAAAGGTACAGTATAGCCTCAATATGGCATCATACAATTCCAAGATTGCATGCAGCCATCATATACTTGTGGACATGAGTATTCTCACAAATCGATTATCCTGTAGTAATAGCTTTGTTAATTATTTGTGACAACTACTGAATCTGTAAGAAAAGACTAAGAAGTTGTCAAAGTCCTCCCTCTGTTATTAGGTAGACTGAATGTGATCTGACTGTCCACCTTTTGCCCTCCCCCTTTGCTTTTAATATGAGATATAGCCCCTCATGTTTAACATAATCTTCCATCTCACTTTCCCACTCCTAATATTCTTCGTATTAGCTACTTGACAAACCTGTTGACAACAGCAAAGGGATGACTTTAGAAAAAAGACACCTCCAGCAATGTTGTATTAATAAAAAGGGCATATGTGTTACATTCATGTTTGCTTTTGGGAAAAAAAAGTCTCAAAGGTCAAACGTTTCAATCCCTTTAGGAGTCTCCCCATCTCCAAAAGCTCAACTTTAAGGAATTCAATGGGGGTATCTATTTCTAAAAAGTATTTTAACCACTTACGTGAGCAACTAAAGATTTCAGATTTTGAAGTTTTTAACGCTTTGATGTATCAGACAACTTTGTAAGCACAGAAGGGGTCCACTATAGAAAATGCTATACCAACAGATATCATTAGCAGACTTTGTATTGTACCCATCTGGAAAAATGATCGTCTCCATGTCTTTGGTTGACAGCCACAATGGGTCATCTGCCTAGTTCATCCATGTCTTGACAAGAATGGAGCATTAGTGCTAGGATTATCATGGGCCTACCAAGCCCAATGAAGTCTGGTATATACCGAGGTTTGCTAGTGCCAGCCCATAGACAGAAGTTTTCCAATCAGCACTCCTCTACCATTAGATGGGGGCTCTATCAAATTCTACTCTTAGCTTTGAGGGACCTCAGAAAACAATCAGTGGCACATTAGTGCCCCTAGTGCTAATGCAGAATGCTGGGCCACAGAGGAGGCGCTAGAGAGGATGAGAGTGGTGGCAGTGGCAAATAGTAGTCCTCACTGTGGCTAATCCCTCTCCCGCAAGCGCTCCCTGGGACACGCATGCAGTGAGTGGCGGGCGCACCTTTTCTTTCCTTGGTGCACACTCTCGACTTTTTGGGTCTCCTGTCTGGTGTTAGGTGGGGTGCCCTTGATGTCAGGTAGATGGGTGCAAGGCAGTAAGGCAGATGTAAGGGCTGGTGGATGGATGTTTGAGTCAAAGACTGGGCCCGTTTTGTTTTAATAAATTAGTCTGCTTCTTTACCTAAATGATTGGAGTTGTAGTACAAGTACATATAGCAGCAATATGCACAGTTCTGAGGTAAATTAGGCTTCTCTAGCAATGATGGTAGTAATCATACATGAATCTCTATCTATCTACACTTTGTAATCTTCCAAAATAACCACAGTGTGCAATTCTGTTCTCCTTAACTCCTTCTGCAATGTCAAGGCTGCAGGGTGCAGATCTCAGATCCAGATGGCCAGTCTGTTTCAAAAGTGTGGTAGGCGCCAAAGCAATATACCGTACCCTTTCCACAGCAATAAAGTATTTTGCCATAAATGAGTAACCTTATTATCTATCCAAGCACTATCTTGAAAGTGGTTCTCAACCATCCAGAAATTTCTGTTCTCTTTCTCTCAGGGGTAGTGATTTAAATGCTTTTTGGCAGTTTTTAATCTCAGGGATGATGGTTCCCTGGACTAGGCCTAGTTCTTAGGAGCTCTCAATAGGCATATCCTCACTCTAGCTCTGCTTGCTACTGAACTCTCTAACCAGGGGAGGGGACCGGCCCATCACCCCGGCAACATAACCATGACTGCCAGATTAAATTTATTGCTGCTCATAGACAACCATGTGGCATACACAGTTTATACATAAAAAATACTTTAACCATAAATCACAACATTAACAGAAGTGATACTTGTCAGATTTTACCCTCTTGCAGTGATCCACTAGGCCACTGCACTAACAGATTATTGCAAGGGTTGCTAGCAATATCGCATATAATTAGATGGTCTAGGAGGAAACTATAATGTGACACAAAAGCGACATTAGCTCTGTATAGAGAAGTAGAGCAGCAAGTTCAAGTTGACTTAGTAAACCATCACTAATTCTCATGGGATTTCAGATGGGAGATATTTTCAATCAGATATTCTAATGGTCCATTCTACACTATTCTACGGCTGAATTAATGCAGAATTGGTCATTAACCCATAGAGCAGCAGTCCCCAACTGCCGGGCTGTGGCCGAGGACCGGGCCCTGGAAGATTGTTTGCCGGGCCGCGCCAATATAGAGGAGCGGAGACGCCAGGCGCATGTGCGTCCGACACGCACATCACACACAGCGTGCGACCGTACAGCGGGAAGGAAGGAGAGCGTTCTTCCTTCCAACTGTGATGCCGGCCAGCCACTGCCACCAATGAAAATGCTTGAAAAGGGCTTGTGAGGCAGGGATTGGTTAGGTCCCACTGCCCCACCAATGAAAATGCTGAAAAGGGCTTGTGAGGGTGGGATTAGTTAGGTCTCACTTCTCCACCAATGGAAATAAACATGACGGCCCGAGGGGAGAGGGGGGTTGTCGGCATCCAGTTTCAGCTAGTATCTGAGGGAGTGAGTGGGAGAATGACCTGCAGTTCCTCTTCCATGTCACCTTGAAAATATCAGCAGTGCAGCAGAGCCCTGTGCAGCAGAGACCTGTGCAGCAGAGACCAGTGCAGCAGAGACCAGTGCAGCAGAGACCAGTGCAGCAGAGACCAGTGCAGCAGAGCCCAGTGCAGCAGAGCCCAGTGCAGAAGAGACCAGTGACCACTAGACCCTAGTCAGTTTTGTGCAGCCAATTCAGGTATAGTTACCATGTCAGCCTGAAATAAAGGCAGTGAGATATCAATGTAATAGTAAGGCCTATTTTACACTGCTGGCATAGTTCCTGCATGTTGTTCTACAGAGAACAACCTACAGGAGCTATCTGGTTCCGGCATTCGCAGATGTTACCAGAATGTCTTCCGGTCCCATGGACTATAATGGAGTCTGCTAGAGATCCAGCTGTTACACGGCAAATATGCCAGGATTCGGCTGGAGAAATACCGCTGCTTAGTCAATGGAGCTAGCTGGCATTCCGGTAACATCCAGCAATTTTGGATCCAGATAGCTCTCGATCCAACATTTGGGGTTAATGTGACTCATTAACCACAATGTTGCCAGTAGCCATAATTTGAGAAGATGGGGTTCACCTATTATTAATCTGAGGTACATGGTGCTATTACATTAGTACCCCCCATGTACCTCACATTAAAAGTAAGTGGCCCCAAGCACCTCAACTAATGATGGGCAACATTGAGTTAACCATTAATGTGAGGTACACATGATGAGGTTACTTACTATTAATGTGAGGCACACGCAGGTCCAAATTGATAAAACAATGTGCCTCATATTAACAGCATGTACCTGATGCCATTAACCCCATGTTGTCCATTATGTTAAGCGGGGTACTTGACGAGGTTGCTATTAATATGTGGCACATGGTTTCATCAATTTAGACTCCATGTGCCTCACATTAATAGCCAGTAACCTTATCATACTGTAGTACCCAACACCAACCCACACATTATCCCCATGTTGCCCAATGTCCATCATGTCAGGAAGTACTTGCTGGTGTTACTATTAATATTAGGCACATGGCTTTATCAATTTAGACCTCTATTTGCTTCACATTAATAGTGACCTCATCAAGTACCTCCTCACATAATGGGCAACTGATACATTGCAAAAAATAAAAAATAAAAAATACTCACACTTTAACCCCATGCAATGGTATCGAATTGGTATTGAGTGTTGCAATACCATTTTTGGTATCAAACTCAAAATTCTGGTGTTAGAGAAGACTTTATGCCTGCTCAGTGTCCGTTGTATTCCCTCTAGCTGAGACGCCATACAATTGCTGCGTACCTCTTCACAGCCAGGGAAAAAATTTGCTGTTCTTGCAAGTCTCGCAGCCAGGGTCTCGCAAGAACAGCTCATCTTCTCCCTGGCTGTGAAGAGGTTTGCAGCAATTGTACGTCATCTCAACTAGAGCAAATACAGCGTCCACTGAGCAGGGAGGAAGTCTCTTCCTCCCTGAACCTAGAATTACAGATTTTTTAATATACAGGCTGCCTATACCTATACCATGCTACACTACATACCAATCACAGCTTGAAAAAGCGTGTATCCACTGTTGCCCAAAACGTTACAGCAATATGTGAATATCCATATGTGGTGGTTCTCCAATAAAATAAATTCTTAATTGCAGGATTTATTAGGGCCATGCGCCAAATAGGAGAACAAGAATAGTGCCGTTGAACCAGTGTATAAGTCAAGTAAATACATATTAGGCGCAAAAAAGGAACAGGGGCTGTAGCAGAAGAACTGAGGGGCCAATTAAAAAAAAAAAAACAGAGCTATATTCAGGGAACCGTAACAAGTGGACATATTAGATTTCATTTTTTCTCACTTGTGCACTCCACGCACCGATAAAATAAAGCCACAAGCTAATTAGCCCTTGTAAAATGATTAAAAAACAAACATTGCTGCAGAGTTTCTTCGAAAAGGGAGAAAGACCCAATGATGAGACAGCAGAACACTCCAACACTGAAAAAAAAAGAAAGCTGCATTTAAAAGTAAATACCAAGAGTCCTACTTAAATTACGGGTTTATCGCAACAGGTGATTCACATGCCCCAAACCTGCTGTGTGTAATATATGGCGAACGACTATCCAATGAGGCCATGAAGCCCTCAAAACTGCTTCGCCACTTAGAGACCAAGCACCCTGCATCAAAAGACAAGCCTTTGGAGTTTTTTGAAAGAAAAAAACGTGAATATGAAGGACAGAAGCAATTACTGAAGACCACCTCATCATCAAATGTGTCTGCACTGAAAGCATCAGTCTTAGGCCTCTTTCACACGGGCGTTGCGGGAAAATGTGCGGGTGCGTTACAGGAACACCCGCGATTTTTCCGCACGAGTGCAAAACATTGTAATGTGTTTTGCACTCGCGTGAGAAAAATTGCGCGTGTTTGGTACCCAAACCCGAACTTCTTCACAGAAGTTCGGGCTTGGGATCGGTGTTCTGTAGATAGTATTATTTTCCCTTATAACATGGTTATAAGGGAAAATAATAGCATTCTGAATACAGAATGCATAGTAAAACATCGCTGGAGGGGTTAAAAAAAAATAAAAAATTATTTAACTCACCTTAGTCCACTTGATCGCGTACCCGGCATCTCCTTCTGGCTTCATCTGATCTCTGTGCAGCAACAGGACCTTTGGTGACGTCATTCCGGTCATCACATGATCCATCACATGATCTTTTACCATGGTGATGGATCATGTGATGACCGGAATGACGTCACCAAAGGTCCTGTTGCTGCACAGAGATCAGATGAAGCCAGAAGGAGATGCCGGGTACGCGATCAAGTGGACTAAGGTGAGTTAATTTTTTTTTTATTATTTTTTTACCCCCTCCAGCGATGTTTTACTATGCATTCTGTATTCAGAATGCTATTATTTTCCCTTATAACCATGTTATAAGGGAAAATAATAATGATCGGGTCTCCTAGCAACCGTCTCCTAGCAACCGTGCGTGAAAATCGCACCGCATCCGCACTTGCTTGCGGATGCTTGCGATTTTCACGCAACCCCATTAATTTCTATTGGGGCCTGCATTACGTGAAAAACGCACAAAGAGGAGCATGCTGCGATATTCACGCAATGCACAAGTGATGCGTGAAAATCACCGCTCACGTGAACAGCCCCATAGAAATGAATGGGTCGGTATTCAGTGCGGGTGCAATGCGTTCACCTCCCGCATCGCATCTGCGCGGAATACTCGCTCGTGTGAAAGGGGCCTTAGTGGCTAACCGCATTGCCAAGGCTAAGAAGCCCTTTACTATTGGTGAAGAATTGATCATGCCTGCCGCTAAGGACATCTGCCGTGAGCTTTCAGGAGAGGCTGCAGTTAAAAAGATAGCACAGGTTCCTCTTTCGGCTAGCACCATAACTAGACGAATTGAGGTACAATTGCAGAGGACATTGAGGTACAATTGTTAGAGAGGATTAATGAGTCACCATGGTACGCAATCCAAGTTGATAAGTCTACTGATGTTGACAACAAGGCAATAATGCTTGTTTTTGTGTGATATTTTTCAGGAGGATGTGCATGAGGATATGTTATGTGCATTATTGTTGACAGCCAACACCACAGCTGCAGAGCTATTCAAGTCTTTGGATGATTACATAACAGGAAAACTAAACTGGTCATTTTGTGTCGGTGTATGCACCACACCAGACCCGCGGACTAGGAATGAATGGATCTGTGACCCATTTGTGAACAAGCCTGGTGAGGCAACCTTGTCGGTGCTAGAAGAAGACCAACTACTTGAGATTGCAAATGATGGTGGCCTTAAAAGTATGTTTGAGATGTCAAATCTCGCAATGTTTTGGATTAAAGTCAAGACAGAACATCCTGAGATCTCCACAAAAGTGGTGAAGACTCTGCTGCCATTTCCAACATCCTATCTTTGTGAAGCAGGGTTATCTGCAGTGACAGCAACCAAAACAAGATTACGGAGTAGATTGGACAGAAGGAACACACTTCGGGTGTCATTGTCGCACCTAGATGGAACTGTCTTGTTTCACGGAAGCAAGCCCAGTGCTCCCAGTGATTCTGCATTATGGTGAGTTGAGTCACATTTACATAATAAATGTAATCGTTATATAGTGTTAGATATTTTAATATGCACCTTGTGTTTTGTTATGCACGTGAATCAGTCAGCGTCGACCAGCACCCCCCTAAGTGACTGCAGCATGCAGAGGGTTTGTGGAGAGTATGGGTTCCCTCCGCTTCCCCATCGGGTCCCCGCGCTGCAGTGACTGGGACCTGATGGCAGCCCGATGACTTTCATAGGCATCGGGGCTTGCCTTATATGGAAGCCTGTGAGATCCAGCCCCTTAGGCTGGGTCTCACAGGCAGGCTATCAGCATAAAAGGATGTATTGTACTGCATTGCAGAGTGGATCAGACCCCAGAAGTTGAAGTCCCAGAGTGGGACAAAAAAAAAAATGAAAAAAAGCCTTTTTCCCAAAATAAAACAGATAAAATTGTAAAAAACAAAACAAAAAAAAAAAAAACAGACTTATTGGGTATTGCCGTGTCCGTAACGACCGATTCTATAAAAATACCACATGATCCACCCCCTCACCTGAACACCGTAGTAAACATAAAATAAAACTGTGCTAAAACAACCATTTTTTTGTCACCTTACATCACAAAAAGTGCAACACCAAGCAATCAAAAAGGTGTATACACCCAAAAATAGTACCAATCAAACCGTCTCCTCATCCCCTATATAAAAGAATTGGGCAAAATATAAAAAAAAACTATGGCTCTCAGAATATGGAGACACTAAAACATGATTTTTTTTGTTTCAAAAATGCTTTTATTGTGTTAAAAGTGAAAAAAGTAGACCTCAAAATAGTACCAATCAAACTGTCATCACATCCTGCAATAAATTAGACCCTACCTAAGACAATCGCCCAAAAAATAAACAAACTATGGCTCTCTGAATATAGAGACACTTAAACATGTTTTTTTTTGTTTCAAAAATGCTTTTATTGTTTAAAACTTAAATAAATAAAAAAAAGTATACATATTAGGTATCGCCGCGTCCGTAATGACCTGTTGTATAAAAATATCACATGACTTATCCCCTCAGGTGAACACCATAAAAAATAAAAAAAACTGTCAAAAAACATTTTTGGCACCTTACTTAAAAAAAAGTGTAATACCGAGCGATCAAAAAGTCATATGCACCCTAAAATAGTACCAATCAAACCGTCATCTCATACAAAAAAAAAATGAGGCCCTACATAAGACAGTCGCCCAAAAACTAAAAAAAAACTATGGCTTTCAGAATATGGAGACATTAAAAAAACTTTTTTTTTCAAAAATGCTTTATTATGTAAAACTGAAACAAACACCCCTAAAAAGTTGTCATATTTGGTATTGTTGCGTCCATAACAACCTGCTCTATAAAAATAGCACATGATCTAACCTGTAAGATGAACATTGTAAAAAAACAAAAAATAAAAACGGTACCAAAACAGCTATTTATGTTACCTTGCCTTACAAAAAGTGTAATATAGAGCAACCAAAAATCTTATGTACCCCAAAATAGTACCAACAAAACTGCCACCTTATCCCATAGTTTCCAAAATGGGGTCACTTTTTTGGAGTTTCTACTCTAGGGGGTGCATCAGTGGGTCTTCAAATGTGACATGGCAACTTAAAATTATCCCAGTGAAATCTGCCCTCCAAAAACCGTATGGTGCTCTTTTTCTTCTGTGCCCTGCTGTGTGACCATACAGCGGTTTACGATCACAACAGGGCCGGACTGGACATAGGGCAGACCGGGCATTTGCCCGGTGGGCCGGGCCGCCTGGTGGGCCTGGCCGAACACAATCAGCCGGGCCGCCGGCTGAGTTTTTTTTTTAAATTAATGTGGCAGGCAGGAGTGGAGATGAGCTCTTCCCAGTGGCGTAACTATCGGGGCCCGAGAGCAGTCACTGTACTTCGTCACTCGGGGCCCGGGCCCCTGTCAGAGCAGCTGACTTCTCCTGGGGTCCAGAGTCCTGCACTTGCACTCTGTCACTGACCTCCGAGTCCTGACTTCAGTGACATTGCTCCGCCTCTCCCCTCTATAGTTCTTGTGATGGACAGTGGTGACCAGCAAGTTCAGGAACAGAACGGCCCGATCTTTTCTGCCCGCGAAGCGATTCCTGCAGCCTGAACCTTTCCTGGCCTGCATGATGAACATCAGTTGGATTGTCACAACTGCACCAGTGATGTGAGTAGCACAGGGGAACTACTGCTGTTATATTCAGCTTTCCCAGACTGTGCACATGTGACCTGCAGTACAGTAGGAAAGCTGGGTGAATTATATCATGAAATGTCATCCAGCTTCCCTGCTATCCTGCATGGCACAAGTGCAGAGGCATTAGTGTATGGGGGAGAGGTACAGCAGGAAAGCTGGGTGTCTATATATGTGTATTGTATATGTGTGCGTCCATGTATGTGGTGACTGTGTGTATGAATGCATTCATGTATGTGGAGAGTGCGTGTATGAGTGCGTCCATGTATGTGGTGACTGTGAGTATGAGTGCGTCCATGTATGTGGTGACTGTGAGTATGAGTGCGTCCATGTATGTGGAGAGTGTGTGTATGAGTGCGTCCATGTATGTGGAGACTGCGTCCATGTATGTGGAGAGTGCGTGTATGACTGCATCCATTTATGTGGTGAGTGCGTGTATGACTGCATCCATTTATGTGGAGAGTGCGTGTATGACTGCGTCCATTTATGTGGAGAGTGCGTGTATGACTGCGTCCATGTATGTGGAGAGTGCGTGTATGACTGCGTCCATGTATGTGGAGAGTGCGTGTATGACTGCGTCCATGTATGTGGAGAGTGCGTGTATGACTGCGTCCATTTATGTGGAGAGTGCGTGTATGACTGCGTCCATGTATGTGGAGAGTGCGTGTATGACTGCGTCCATGTATGTGGAGAGTGCGTGTATGACTGCGTCTATGTATGTGGAGAGTGCGTGTATGAGTGCGTCCATGTATGTGGAGAGTGCGTGTATGACTGCGTCCATTTATGTGGAGAGTGCGTGTATGACTGCGTCCATGTATGTGGAGAGTGCGTGTATGACTGCGTCCATTTATGTGGAGAGTGCGTGTATGACTGCGTCCATGTATGTGGAGAGTGCGTGTATGACTGCGTCCATGTATGTGGAGAGTGCGTGTATGACTGCGTCTATGTATGTGGAGAGTGCGTGTATGAGTGCGTCCATGTATGTGGAGAGTGCGTGTATGACTGCGTCCATGTATGTGGAGAGTGCCTGTCTGACTGCGTCCATGTATGTGGAGAGTGCCTGTCTGACTGCGTCCATGTATGTGGAGAGTGCCTGTCTGACTGCGTCCATGTTTGTGGAGACTGCGTGTATGACTGCGTCCATGTATGTGGAGAGTGCGTGTATGACTGCGTCCATGTATGTGGAGAGTGCGTGTATGACTGCGTCCATGTATGTGGAGAGTGCGTGTATGACTGCGTCCATGTATGTGGAGAGTGCGTGTATGACTGCGTCCATGTATGTGGAGAGTGCGTGTATGAGTGCGTCCATGTATGTGGAGAGTGCGTGTATGACTGCGTCCATGTATGTGGAGAGTGCCTGTATGACTGCGTCCATGTATGTGGAGAGTGCCTGTATGACTGCGTCCATGTATGTGGAGAGTGCGTGTATGACTGTGTCCATGTATGTGGAGAGTGCGTGTATGACTGCGTCCATGTATGTGGAGAGTGCGTGTATGAGTGCATCTATGTATGTGGAGAGTGCGTGTATGAGTGCATCTATGTATGTGGAGAGTGCGTGTATGACTGCACTATGGGGGCATCTACTGGGGGCCCTGTATACTGGCACGCATTATAGGTGGGCACTATGGAGAAGTGGGGGACAAGAGCACTATGAGGGCATTATATAGGGGCATTTAATACTGGCACCCATTTTGATGCCACTATGGGGAAGGGAGGAAAGGAGCATTATGGGGGTATCTATGTGGGGCAGTCTATAGGGGCATTTTATAGTGCCACATTATGGAGGGCACTATGGAGACGGGGAAGGAGCACTATGGGGGCATCTTCTGGGGGGCCTATATGGGAGTATTTTATACTGGCACAAATTATAAGGTCACTATGGGCACCTAAGCTCAACTGGTGGCACTAAGTGTTTTTTGTAATGGCACATAGTACAGGTCATTGGAACACATGAGGGCACTCTGGGGACATTGGCTCTACTGGGGGCACTAAGAGGAGGTATTACTTTTTTTACTGCCACACGACGGGGCATTTTTTTTTGTACTGGTGCACATTATAAGGGGGGGGGGTTCTACTGTCACACATTATAAAGAGAATTATTACTATCGGGGCATTATGGTGGGCTTTATTACAACTGGGGGACTATGGGAGCATTATTACTTGTGGGACACAATTACTGTTGGGGGCACTGTAGGAGCACTATTACTACTAAATGCACTCTGGCAAAGAAATAATTACTATAGTTGGGACTTTGGGAGCACCATTACTTTGGGGGCACCATTACTTTGGGGGCACCCTGGCACAGCATCAGCTTAGCACAGTTCTTTTTGCAGTATAGTTTTGGGGAGCACAGCTTCTCAGCATTGGGGGTGCATGATGGGATGTTAATTGGAGGATGATGGAAAAGTAGGAAACTAAGATGTCTGTCAAACTCTGCAGAGACGAAAGATGGCTGAAAGAAATCATCATGGCGGTCTGGTCTGAATGGAGAAGATGAAGAAAGAGAACATCTACATCAGAGGAGACGTCACTGGATATAAGAGGTATGGGGCGCTGTATGAGGCTACTTTCACATCTGCGTTAGTGATCCTGGCAGGCTGGTCCAGCTGAGAATTCACTGGATCCGGCACTGCTGGATGCAGACAGAATGCCCTCCAGCCCCATTAACTATAATGGGGTACGGCAGATATCCGGACACAATCTGGGAAAAATGCAGAGAATCAGCGGGACATAAACCGCTGCATGCTGTGCTTTGTGTCGGATTAGGTGGCCGGATCGTACTAAGACCCCTAATGTCACCTGGGGACCCCAAAGAAGCTTGTGTTTTGGCTGAAGCCTTCCTATCTTACTGGTGGCTGGCCCTGCCTCTCAATTGTTCTTCCGGTTTTGGCTCCGCCCCTAGACTGCAAGGGGGTGGGGCCTGTTGGGGGTCATGTGATTGGGCTGCTCAGTCAAAAATGCCCGGGCCTATTTTTTGTCCCAGTCCGGCCCTGGATCACAAATAGGGTGTTTCTGTAAACTGCAGAATCAGAGTAATAAATATTGAGTTTTGTTTGTCTGTTAACCCTTGCTTTGTTACGGGAATAAATGGATTAGAATGGAAAATCTGCCAAAAAGGTGAAATTCTGAAATTTCATCTACATTTTCGTTTAATTTTTGTGGAACCCCTAAAGGGTTAACAACGTTTGTAAAAAATTTCTGAAAAATTTCAATATTTGCTTCTAAACTTCTAAGCCTTCTAATGTCCCCAAAAAATAAAATGGCATTCACAAAATGATCAAAACATAAAGTAGACATATGGGAAATGTAAAGTAATAACTATTATATGAGGTATCACTATCTGTCTTAAAAGCAGAGAAATAGAAATTTGGAAAGTTGCAAATTTTTCAAATTTTTGGGTAAATTTGGGATTTAAAAAAAAATAAAAATGAAAAATATTGACTGAAATTTACCACTATCATGAAGTACAATGTGTCACAAATAAAACAATCTCAGAATGGCTTGGATAAGTAAAAGCGTTCCAAAGATATTACCACATAAAGTGACACATGTCAAATTTCCCAAAAAAACGGCCTGGTCCTTAAGGTGAAATATGGCAGGGTCTTGAAAGGGTTAATGTTGAAGTCCTGAAACACTCCTTTAAATCAGAAAATATTATGTTAGGATGAAAATCGTGCTTTGCAGATACATTTTCAGTTTGAACACACATCATAATGTTTTTTTTTACAATTTCCAGCCTATCTTTGAAATCAGGACTAGTGGTGACAGATAAATCCAAGACACATGAGCAAAAACACAAGAGATCACAAAACTTAATGGCTTTTATTGTAGGTGGAGTGAAGGTGATTATTATCAGACTTGTGTACAGGAACATAAATACTCTTGTATGCAGAAGACACAGAGATGCATAGTCATCCAGTTATCTACCGTTACTGCATGCTTGCAGACCTCTCATGATTCCAGAATAGAAGGCAAATCCCTTGAGTGCTGCATCCTGAAATATCTCTTCCCATTCCCACCGTCCTCCTCAATCCTGTGCACCACCACAGATATGTTCTTGATACCAGCCCCATGAAGAGGTGATGAAAAGAAGTGGATGTAGAAGTCTGGACTGGTATCTGTATTTATTCATGGAGTCTGATTGGTATCTATATTAGTTTTGGGGGCATTATTTAGGATCTACAGTTGTTAATAACGTCTGTATTCATTTTGAGGACAAAAGTGATGTCTGGGGCTTCCATCGCACTGTTATGCTCCGCCCTACCACACTCTTGTTTGCCCACTAAGGCCCATTCTCAGCTTAGCAGTGCAGCCTGTGTAGTTCTGCTACTGCTCTACACTTCAAAAGGGCTCCCCCCCCCCCCCCCAAATGTTCAGCTCCAAAAGCAATATGTCCGCCTCTTTAGTTGCTTCTTTCAGCCAACAGTTTGTGGCCAGTAGGGGGGAACTGATCTCTGGTGCTATTAAATTTCCTGGTTCCCAATTACTGGTGGATTGTTACAGATATATAAAAGGGGAGTTCTCCATGATAAGATCATGGGCCCTAATAATGTTCTTGCACATGGGCCCACAGCTCTCTGTGTCCCATCCTGTATGAATGCATTTAATATGAAATTCAGGAGCCTCTTTCTTACCTATTTCCGTGAGCCATTTTGCAACAAATCCATAAATTTCATCTAGTATAAGAATTACAACCAAGTTGATAATGACAGCAGTGGCCGTCACTGTCACACGAACATTTGATCTGGTGCCTTCATTTGCACTAAACGCCAACGCTGATGCAACAGTGATCCGATAGATGATGACTCCAAACACTGCTGAAACTGTGAGAGCAATCTATGGAAAATAAGGATGAAAGCAAGTTTATAGGTTAATGCTTGAATACCTACTGTATTGCTAGAAACTAGATAGGCAGGGTTAACACTACTAACTGATAATAGCAGAGAAACGAGAGTGCACACATATTCTGCTGATGTATGCAGGTCTTTATGGCAATATCTGCTCTCAAAGGATGGGCAAAACTACTCTCGATATCCAAATTGGAGTGTTTCCATATAGAATTATTTTCAGTAAACCTTAAATCATTTTGTAAATACTGTACATGTACATTCACTAATCCTGAATTACAGTCTACATTATGTTCCAAAGCTGCATTCACAATTTGATAGGCTACAGAGCTGAAGTTACTCCTAATAGTCCTTGCTGGGTCAGTGCCTGCAAAGTTTGCTTTGGCGATTTGCATTCTGGGATCTGCAATCTTCAAACCAGAAATTTTATAGTAATCTGATGTAGGAAAGTCTAACTATTCTTCTGTTTCCCAACCAGCAGAATTGTAAATGCAGCTCTGAATATAATACAGGCTGTAACTCAGGATCAATACAAGATAAATTGTGGATGAACTGCAGCTATGTAGAGTATGTAGATATACACTGCTCAAAAAAATAAAGGGAACACTTAAACAACACAATGTAACTCCAAGTCAATAACACTTCTGTGAAATCAAACTGTCCACTTAGGAAGCAACACTGAGTGACAATCAATTTCACATGCTGTTGTGCAAATGGGATAGACAACAGGTGGAAATTATAGGCAATTAGCAAGACACCCCCAATAAAGGAGTGGTTCTGCAGGTGGTGACCACAGACCACTTCTCAGTTCCTATGCTTCCTGGCTGATGTTTTGGTCACTTTTGAATGCTGGCGGTGCTTTCACTCTAGTGGTAGCATGAGACGGAGTCTACAACCCACACAAGTGGCTCAGGTAGTGCAGCTTATCCAGGATGGCACATCAATGCGAGCTGTGGCAAGAAGGTTTGTTGTGTCTGTCAGCGTAGTGTCCAGAGCATGGAGGCGCTACCAGGAGACAGGCCAGTACATCAGGAGACATGGAGGAGGCCGTAGGAGGGCAACAACCCAGCAGCAGGACCGCTACCTCCGCCTTTGTGCAAGGAGGAACAGGAGGAGCACTGCCAGAGCCCTGCAAAATGACCTCCAGCAGGCCACAAATGTGCATGTGTCTGCTCAAACGGTCAGAAACAGACTCCATGAGGGTGATATGAGGGCCCGGCGTCCGCAGGTGGGGGTTGTGCTTACAGCCCAACACCGTGCAGGACGTTTGGCATTTGCCAGAGAACACCAAGATTGGCAAATTCGCCACTGGCGCCCTGTGCTCTTCACAGATGAAAGCAGGTTCACACTGAGCACATGTGACAGACGTGACAGAGTCTTGAGACGCAGTGGAGAACGTTCTGCTGCCTGCAACATCCTCCAGCATGACCGGTTTGGCATTGGGTCAGTAATGGTGTGGGGTGGCATTTCTTTGGAGGGCCGCACAGCCCTCCATGTGCTCGCCAGAGGTAGCCTGACTGCCATTAGGTACCGAGATGAGATCCTCAGACCCCTTGTGAGACCATATGCTGGTGCGGTTGGCCCTGGGTTCCTCCTAATGCAAGACAATGCTAGACCTCATGTGGCTGGAGTGTGTCAGCAGTTCCTGCAAGACGAAGGCATTGATGCTATGGACTGGCCCGCCCGTTCCCCAGACCTGAATCCAATTAAGCACATCTGGGACATCATGTCTCGCCCTATCCACCAACGTCACGTTGCACCACAGACTGTCCAGGAGTTGGCAGATGCTTTAGTCCAGGTCTGGGAGGAGATCCCTCAGGAGACCGTCCACCACCTCATCAGGAGCATGCACAGGCGTTGTAGGGAGGTCATACAGGCACGTGGAGGCCACACACACTACTAAGCCTCATTTTGACTTGTTTTAAGGACATTACATCAAAGTTGGATCAGCCTGTAGTGTGTTTTTCCACTTTAATTTTGAGTGTGACTCCAAATCCAGACCTCCATGGGTTGAAAAATTTGATTTCCATTTTTTTATTTTTGTGTGATTTTGTTGTCAGCACATTCAACTATGTAAAGAACAAAGTATTTCAGAAGAATATTTAATTAACTCAGATCTAGGATGTGTTATTTTTGTGTTCCCTTATTTTTTTGAGCAGTGTATTTATCACTTGTAAAATTATTTCTAGAGGTCAACACACCTTAGAGGGGCTTACTAAAAGTTGCTTTAAGGACACACTTCCCCAGCTAGCCCATTAGTACACTCACCTAAAGAATTATTAGGAACACCATACTAATACGGTGTTGGACCCCCTTTTGCCTTCAGAACTGCCTTAATTCTACGTGGCATTGATTCAACAAGGTGCTGATAGCATTCTTTAGAAATGTTGGCCCATATTGATAGGATAGCATCTTGCAGTTGATGGAGATTTGAGGGATGCACATCCAGGGCACGAAGCTCCCGTTCCACCACATCCCAAAGATGCTTTATTGGGTTGAGATCTGGTGACTGTAGGGGCCATTTTAGTACAGTGAACTCATTGTCATGTTCAAGAAACCAATTTGAAATGATTCGAGCTTTGTGACATGGTGCATTATCCTGCTGGAAGTAGCCATCAGAGGATGGATACATGTTCTCATTCTGTTTACGCCAAATTCGGACTCTACCATTTGAATGTCTCAACAGAAATCGAGACTCATCAGACCAGGCAACATTTTTCCAGTCTTCAACAGTCCAATTTTGGTGAGCTTGTGCAAATTATAGCCTCTTTTTCCTATTTGTAGTGGAGATGAGTGGTACCCGGTCGGGTCTTCTGCTGTTGTAGCCCATCCGCCTCAAGGTTGTGCGTGTTGTGGCTTCACAAATGCTTTGCTGCATACCTCGGTTGTAACGAGTGGTTATTTCAGTCAACGTTGCTCTTCTATCAGCTTGAATTAGTCGGCCCATTCTCCTCTGACCTCTAGCATCCACAAGGCATTTTTGCCCACAGGACTGCCGCATATTGGATGTTTTTCCCTTTTCACACCATTCTTTGTAAACCCTAGAAATGGTTGTGCGTGAAAATCCCAGTAACTGAGCAGATTGTGAAATACTCAGACCGGCCCGTCTGGCACCAATAACCATGCCACGCTCAAAATTGCTTAAATCACCTTTCTTTCCCATTCTGACATTCAGTTTGGAGTTCAGGAGATTGTCTTGACCAGGACCACACCCCTAAATGCATTGAAGCAACTGCCATGTGATTGGTTGACTAGATAATTGCATTAATGAGAAATAGAACAGGTGTTCCTAATAATTCTTTAGGTGAGTGTATATGCTGGAGGCCCCAAGTTCTCAAAGAATGGCCCCCTACTGAAGGTAAGTATAATGTTACCTACCATAAATAAAATTGCTGCAAAATTGACTAAATATGCAGGAATTCGATCTCTCCATGTTAATTTTTCCTTTTTCTGAAAAACACATAAGCAGATAAGAAAACGTCAATTCATGTAACGCTGCTACACAAAATGGACAGCTAACATTATACTCTAGTTATTTGGTCACTAAGCTGTGGCCCCCAACCATTATGGAAATACAGACCTCACGTGTCTTGACAGAAGCAGATTGTAGTTTTGCAGGAGCTATGGAGCCACAGGTTGAGGACCATTGGTCTAATGCATAATGTATTACAGTATCTGCAAAAGTTGATAAACTAATGGTGGATTTACATGGGACTATTAAAGGGGTTATCCAATTTCAAGAAAATCCCCCCACATGTGCCGGGCCCCTCACCTGTAATATACTTACCCGGCTCCCGGCGCCGCTCCTGGTCCCCGCAGCGCTGCTCCTCCCTACACACGGATGAAAACATCTGGTGTGGGGGGGGGGCAGCCAATTGCAGGTGGACACGGGGAAGAGCCTCCCTAGAGTAACCCACGATGCTATGGAGGCTCGTCCCCACCTGCCATTGGCTGCTCCCCCCTTCCTCGACACTGGATGTTTTCATCCGAGTGCAGGGAGAAGCAGTAGCGGCGGTGCGGGGACCAGGAGCGGCACTGGGAGTGGGGTAAGTATATTACCAGTGAGGGGCTCAATTTTCTTGAAATTGGATAACTTGATTAACAGGCTGAGTATCCGGAATGAACAGTTGTACGGATGTTCCTGATAATCGGTAAAGGTTGTAAAGGTGCCGCCGATCACCCGATGAACAAGTGATTGGTCTTTTATCGGGTGAATTCTTCAGTTATGCCTGTATATTATTATATACCATGTACATTAATCCATTCTTTCTCGGCATCAGATGGTACTGTGTTAACCATAAACTGCCCACAAACAATGAATATGTATGGGGATAAGTGGTTGCAGTAGCCATCGCTCCTCCCCATACACTGGAGGTGATTGCTGCATGTTAATGCTGCTCTAACCTCCATTGACAAGCAGGCAGTTATGGGGAAGGAATGGTTTCTTTCTGATATATGCCACTCAGTCTGCGCATGTAAATGCACTTTAGGGCTCAAGACACACTGCCAGCCTTTTGTGAGAGGTAAATGTTGGGAACGTTCCTAATGGAAGGATCTGACGTATACCACTGTTTAGACTATCATACAGTGGCATATGTCACCTATTGATTTAGTTTTCTTTCACAAAATACTGATTGAGGACTGCGATATACCTATTGCACCAAATAAAAAGGGTGGTGTGATATAACTTTTGTGGCAAAAAAAAATAAACGAGGGGTGTGATATACCTGCTTCCACAAAATACTGATTAACGGGTTTGATATACCTGCTTACACTAAATATTGATTGAGGGCTGCGATATACCTGCTTCCACAAAATAATGATTAAGGGGTTTGATATATCTGTTTCTACAAAATTTTGATTGAGGCCTGCGATATACCTGCTTAGACCACAAAATACTGATTAAGGGGTTCGATATACCTGTTTCCACCAAATATTGATTGAGGGGTGCGATATACCTGCTTCCACAAAAAAATGATTAAGGGGTTGATATACCTGCTTCCACAAAATACTGAATGAGGGCTACAATATACCTGTTTCCACAAAATACTGATTAAGGGGTTCGATATACCTGTTTCCACCAAATATTGATTGAGGACTGCAATATACTTGCTTCCACAAAATACCAATTAAGGGGTTCGATATACCTGTTTACACCAAATATTAAATGAGGGGTGCGATATACCTGCTTCCACAAAATACTGATTAAGGGGTTTGATATACCTGCCTCCAACAAATATTGATTGAGGCCTACGATATACCAGCTTCAACAAAATACTGATTAAGGGGTTCGATATACCAGTTTCCACCAAAGATTGATTGAGGCCTGCGATACACCTGCTTCCACAAAATACAGATTAAGGTGTTCGATATACCTGTTTCCACCAAATATTGATTGAGGCCTGCGATATACCTGCTTCCACAAAATACTGATTAAGAGGTTTGATATACCTGCTTCCACAAAATACTGATTGAGGGCTGCGATATACCTGCTTCCACAATTTACTGATTAAGGGGTTTGATATACCTGTTTCCACCAAAGATTGATTGAGGCCTGCGATATATACCTGCTTCCACAAAATACTGATTAGGGGGTTTGATATACCTGCTTCCACAAAATACTGATTACGGGGTTCTATATACCAGCTTCCGCAAAATACTGATTGAGGGCTACAATATCCTAGCTTTCACAAAATACCAATTAAGGGGTTCGATATACCTGTTTCCACCAAAGATTGATTGAGGCCTGCAATATACCTGCTTCCACAAAATACTGATTGAGGGTTTGATATACCTGCTTCCACAATATCCTGATTAAGGGGTTCGATATACCTGCTTCCACAAAATACTGATTGAGGACTGCAAAATACCTGCTTCCACAAAATACCGATTAAGGGGTTCGATATACCTGTTTCTACCTGCGATGTACCTGCTTCCACAAAATACTGATTAAGGGGTTCGATATAACAGCTTCCACAAAATACTGATTGAGGGCTAGAATATACCTGCTTCCACAAAATACTGATTAAGGGGTTTGATAAACCTGTTTCCACCAAATATTGATTGAGGGGTGCGATATACCTGCTTCCACAAAATACTGATTAAGGTATTTTATATAACTGCTTCCACCAAATATTGATTGAGGGGTGCGATATACCTGCTTCCACAAAATACTGATTAAAGGGTTTGATATACCTGTTTCCACCAAATATTGATTGAGGGGTGCGATATACCTGCTTCCACAAAATACTGATTAAGGGGTTCGATATACCTGTTTCCACCAAAAATTTATTGAGGCCTACGAAATACCTGCTTCCACAAATACTGCTCTAGTCTAGGGACTTAGGCACAGGGTCATTTTGAAAATGACAGACAGAGGAAGATTCAGGCAGTTCCACAGGGGTGGTAAGTAGGGATCGACCGATATTGATTTTTTAGGGCCGATACCGATACCGATAATTTGTGAACTTTCAGGCCGATAGCCGATAATTTATACCGATATTCTGGGAATTTTCATTTTTGAGAAAAAAAAAAATTCCTACACAAATCTGCTGAAAATTAATATGTTTATTGTTAATGTGTATTTTTTTGCTTATTGTTAGTGTATTTTTTTTATAAATCTTTTTCATTTATACTTAATATTTTTGTGTTTTTTTTTTACTAACTTTTAGCCCCCTTAGGGACTAGAACCCTTGTCCTATTCACCCTGATAGATCTCTATCAGGGTGAATAGGATCTCACACTGTCCCTGCTGCTCTGTGCTCTGTGCACACAGCAGCATGGAGCTTACTATGGCAGCCAGGGCTTCAATAGCGTCCTGGCTGCCATGGTAACCGATCGGAGCCCCAGGCTTACACTGCTGGGGCTCCGATCAGAGGAGCAGGGGAGAGGGGATCCTGTGGCCACTGCCACCAATGAGTAATACTGGGTGGGGGGGGGGCGCACTGCGCCACCAATGTTTTTACTATTGGCCGGGATTGGGGTGGGGGGCGCACTGCGCCACCAATGATTAATACTGGGGGGCTTGGGGGGGGCGCACTGCGCCACCAATGAAGATAAGTCTCTCAATCATTGATATACAGGAGGCGGGAGCTGGCTGCAGAATCACATAGCCGGCTCCCGACCTCTATGAGCGGTAGCTGCGATCCGCGGCACCTGAGGAGTTAACTACCGCGGATCGCAGCTATCGCTCATAGAGGTCGGGAGCCGGCTATGTGATTCTGCAGCTCCCGCCTCCTGTATATGAATGAATGAAAGGCTTATCTTCATTGGTGGCGCAGCGGCCACAGCCCCTCCCCTCCTCTTGTCTTCTCTTCTGTCATTGGCGGCAGCGGCAGCAGCAGCACAGGGGGAGGAGACACTGCTTCCTCCCCTGTGCTGCGGAGGGAACACAGAACGCGCTGAGAGCAGCGCGTTCTGTGTTCCCAATACGTTATCGGTATATCGGCAAAATAGATGCCGATACCGATAACGTTCAAAATCCTCAATATCGGCCGATAATATCGGCCAAACCGATAATCGGTCGATCCCTAGTGGTAAGGGTCGGGCAAGTGCACCAGGCCGGAGCTTAAGTGGGAAGTTGGAGAAGGCACGTGCGATTTCTTCAAAGGACGCACCAGAGTTGGTTGAGTGGCTCACTCAGCCTTCCGCTTCTTCACCCTCCTCATCCTCTGTATCTGCACCCTCCTCACTCTCTGCTGTGTGCACCCCAAATACACCACCACCATAGCCCCTCCACTTGAGTCAGAGGAATTATTTTCCCATCCATTCCCAGACCTTACTGATGAGCAGCCATTCTTGACATCGAATGAGGAAGAGGAGGTAGCAAGGGCCGCCACCCAGCGGTCTAACTACAGTACCCAGATCAGCCCAAGGAGGGAGCTTCCCACTGTCGCTGCCTACTCCGAGATCTCAAATGTCAGTGGTGGTGAAGGTGCCGATGATGATGACGTGTCGATGGATGTCATGTGGGTGCCCACAGGAGAGGAAGAGGAGGGGAGTTCAGAGGGAGAGAGGGAGCAGCGGAGGAGGAGAAGCAGGCAGAGCTCGCAGGGCACAGTAGACAAAAAGCAGACTGCAAATGTATCTGGAGCGAGCCATCCACCATGCAAGGTCAATTCTGGCGCTCCCAGGATGCCGGCACATGGATCCGCAGTGTAGGCTTTTTTCAACGTGTCAGCTGCTGACAATAGAGTTGCCATCTGCAGCCTGTGCTGTCAATGCATAAGTCACGGTAAGCCCAACACTCACCTAGGGACGACCGCCTTAAGAAGGCACCCGGCCTCCCATCACCGAGCCCAGTGGGAGCAACACCGTCAGAACCCACAAAGCCACACTCCTGGTGCTCCAAGTCCTGCCTCTTCTCCTTCTCCTCCCATTTGTCCTCCACTTCACCTTCCACTGTGCCGTCGTCACGTTCATCTGGCAAAAGGCAGGCTTCTGTGACCCAAATGTTCGAGCGTAAAAAGTTGATGACGCCGGATAACCCTCTTGCCTAACGGCTGACCGCTGGCTTGTCGAAACTGCTAGCCCACTAACTACTGCCATATAAACTGGTGGACTCGGAGGCCTTTAGAAGGGCATCCCAGAGCTATATGGCTACGTTCAGCGGCAAGTGAATATATCTCTGGCACACAGTGTCAGTGCCAAGATATATCTGACCACAGACACGTGGTCTAGCAAACACAGGCAGGGAAGGTACATAACTTTTACTGCCCACTAGGTGATCCTTCTGACGGCCGTCAAGCATGTAACCCATGGCTACCGTGTGGATTTGGTGTTACCGCCAAGGATTGCATGCAGGCCTGCCTCTTCTTCTCCTCCTCCTACTCCATCCTTCGTCTCCTCCTCGGCTGACTCCTCCTTTTCCACTGCTACCGCCTCTTCTGCTGCGCCTACCAAGCTCCCCAGAACCTATTCAATGTCCCAGGTGAGACGTTGCCATGCTGTGCTGTGGCTGTTGTGCCTGGAAGCCAAGAGCCGGTGTGCTTTCAGCTCTGCGGTAACAGGCCGATGAGTGGCTAACCCCTCTCAATTTGACAGTTGGTAAAGTGGTGTGCGACAACGGTGCCAATCTGCTGAGCGCACTGAAACAGGGCAAAATGACACACGTGCCGTGCATGGCACACGTCCTGAACTTAGTCGTGCAGCGATTTATTGCCAAATACCCCGGGGTCCAGGATGTCTTGCGGCAGGCCAGGAAAATCTCTGGCCATTTTAGAAGATCTTACAGGGCCATGGCTTGCCTTGCTGACATTCAGCGGCGACACCACTTGCCCGTAAGATGTCTGATTTGTGACAGCTAGTGTTGAGCGAGCATGCTCGGCCGAACTGCTGTTCGGCTCGAGCATTGCTATGCTCAGCAGATACAAGTGCTCAGCCGAATACTACGGGTGCTCAAGTACAATTTAATACAATGAAAGTCAATGGGAGACCCAAGCATCAAACCAGGCACCCCTGCTCGGAAGAAAAGAGGGTGTCTGGTTCACAAAAAAAGGTTAGAAAGTGATGGAACCCCATCTAAATGGTTTGGAAACAGCATTAAGAGGATAGCTGGAGGCATCTTAGACTCCTATTATGTACAACATACAACCACTCAAAGGCTATATGCCAAAAGCCATGTATGTGTAAGCCATCATCTATCCATGAGACAGATAACAGCCAGCATACCTTACAATGGCAGCCTTGTGCACTATGAGATATTCCAAACCAGCTCTCATTTGACTGCGAACCAGTAAACCTGAAAGTTATTTTGCATCTGTTGGATGGCTTGGGTGGACCTGCACGCCTAGATCAATATCATTAGGGCAACAAAATTTTTTCTGATTGTCCTAACATAATATTCAATAACCTTTCTAAACAGTTTTGTCATGTAAAAACTCATTTGCATAAACATGGGAATATGAGGAAGACATGAAAATGAGCAGAATCTGCCTTGTTTTTCAGCTGTCATAAGACTATGAAAACCAAGAGATGACGGTATTGAGTTATGAACAGCGCCATCTATTGGTTTAACAGTCTTATGACAAGAGTAGACTAATAGTTTTGTCAAAAGACTAGGAAACCAATAGATGGCGCTGTTTTTATGAACCAGACACCCTCTTCTCTTCCGAG
Source organism: Bufo bufo (assembly GCF_905171765.1). Classification (NCBI taxonomy): domain Eukaryota; kingdom Metazoa; phylum Chordata; class Amphibia; order Anura; family Bufonidae; genus Bufo; species Bufo bufo. Next base: position 266,471,004 of record NC_053389.1, on the reverse strand, counting down.
CAGGGGTTGCCTGGGGTTCTCCCACTGACTTCCATTGTGCTTGATAGAACACATGAGCATACCGATGTGTTCGACCATAGCACACGAGCACTTTGGTGCTCGCTCAACACTAGTGACAGCCCGACACGCTGGAAATCCACCTTGTATATGCTTGATAGGCTGCTCCTGTACGAACTCTGCAGCAGGAAAGTTTCTGCGGAGCTTGGTTTCTTTTCACCGCGCCAGTGCATGCAGACTTCTGCGGCCATTTGATGAGATCACCAAACTGGTCAGTCGCAGCCAGGGCGCCATCAGTGATATCGTACCTTACGCCTTCTTTCTGGAGCATGCATTGCGTTGTGTCATTGATCAAGCAGTAGAGGAGCAGGAGCTAGAAGATGAGGAAGTCGCAATGCTGAATGAATTCTCAGGGGGGGCTACTCCATCTGAGACAAGTCAGCAGGAGTCTGAAGAGGAGTCAGAGGAGGACGGTTGGCTGGGGGGAGGAGGAGGGGCAAAAAGAGCAGGCTTTGAGGGGGACTTAAATTTTTTGGCTGGGGGGGAGGAGACCGAGGATGACATTCTCCTGGGCGATGAGCAGGAGCCAGAGCGCTTCACCGCTTCCAATTCAGTGCAAATGGGGGCCTTTATGCTCCAGTGTTTGAAGAGGGACCCCCGTATAAAAAGCATGAAGGGCAAGGACCAGTACTGGGTGGCAACGTACTTAGACCCCCGGTACAATCACAAAATGGCGGACATGTTACCAGCATCACAGAGGGCTGGCAGAATGCAGCATTTCCAGGCCGTGCTGCGAGAGATGATGCATTCTGCTGTTGCAGGCGCTGGCAGAGGAATTTCCACCCATAGCGAAACAGGTGTGTGTACCAATCCTACCGCTCCTGCAAGAAGAGGGCGGTTTGAAGATGTGTTGGTCACTTCGGATATGAGATCATTCTTGCAGCCAACCCATCGACAGTAAAATTTGTATCCAGTGAGCGCCTAATGCACCTCCAGCCACATAATCACAGGTTCTTTTCTGTCAGGTGAATGCCTAATTTTTGGGGCCTGTACTCCAGTGGCCTATAGTAAAATTTTTATCCAGTGACCGCCTAATGTACCTCCAGCCACATAATCACAAGTTCTTTTCTGTCCGGTGAATGCCTAATTTTTGGGGCCTGTACGCCAGTGGCCTACAGTCAAATTTGTATCCTGTGATCGCCTAATGTACCTCCAGCCACATCATCACAAGTTCTTTTCTGTCAGGTGAATGCCTAATTTTTGGGGCCTGTACTCCCGTGGCCTAAAATATAAATTTTCCAGGCTCCAGCAGGGCACATCTTTGAGAGTTTCCCTTTAATACGCATAAAAATGGCCCCTGATTAAAATACATATTTTTTGTGGGCATTTTTGCCAATGATCCCCCTCTGGTATGTCACTGTCCATGTTGTGGGACTATTTGTGCACTTCTAGTAAGTATTTGGTGGCTGCAAATATGACCTGAAGGTTTTTTAGGTACGCCTGCCATTAAAGGCAATGTGGCCCGCCGCAAATGCGCAGTTCGCGAACATTTGATCGCGAACGCGCGTTCGTGTACAGTCTCGGCCGATGTTCGTCCATCACTACACATTACTCACTTGCTGCTGAAACTATGACCTGAATAAAGGATTTTTCACATTAATGGGGAATTAGAGTCTCAGGAATCCCACCGATCAGCTGTACAAAGAGGCCACAGTGCTCGGTGAGACCTTTTCCTAGTCCATGTGATGTCACGTTCATCAATCACGTGGCCTAGGCGCAGCAGAGCCCCAATGTGGCTGAGCTACGATACCAAGCACAGCTGCTTTAGAATGGATAGTACAGTGCTTGCTGAGCTGTGAGGAGGCTGCAGCACTCACAAGAGCTCTAGTGAGTACTGCAGTTTCCTTAAACAGCTGATCATTGGGTATGTCGGGAGTCAGACCACCACTGATATCATATTGTAAATCTTGGAGAACCCCTTTACTTACTGAGTGCCCTGTTCTGAATATGCATGACTTTATCCTCCTAGTGCTCAGTAGGGGACTAGTAGTCTGTTTATATTGGTCTTTCCCTGGAAGTGAAGATGCCA
>NC_053389.1:266421904-266468718 GCF_905171765.1 Bufo bufo | reverse complement strand
ATAGTTTTTTTGGCCATATATATCGATACACGTAAGGGCATTTTCCACTAATTTCATCTTGATATAAAGTTCTCAAGGTGAACTCTACTGACAAGATATGGCCAAAATTTAAATTTAGTGGTTTCTCTAGTCACTGCACAATAGAGTGAACCAATGTTGCTGCTGTCCACGTCGCTGAACTTCAAGGTCATAAAATGTAGTGATCATATGGTAGAGAAAGGATGCTACACACTAACAGTTTTGACTAGATTTCTCATTAAACAGCACCACAGTTCGTCCTTTGAAGGTATGTTGGCTATTGGATCTTAGATCTATTCAAGAGAATGTTACTGAAACTTGCTGTACCACATACAATTTTAAAACACGGTGGCTGCTGTTTTTGGAAGAAATCACCTATAGTTTTTCTACATATTAACATTAGGTTACAAGTTAGATAGTTAGTACGGTTGAAAAAGATATAAGTCCATCAAGTTAAACCAAGGGATAGGTGAGGACACGAATCCCAGAAGGAATTGAGGCTCAGATTTCTACACGTTTCATAAGCATTAATGTTGTTTACTTTTAAGAATTCATCTAAACCCTTTTTAAAACTGTCCACTGTTCCTGCTGTGACCACGTCCTGGGGAAGTCTATTCCACAGCTTCACACAGTTCTTATAGTAAAGAAGCTTTGATGCTTCCGGAGACTGAACTTTTTCCTCTCCAATCGGAGGTAGTGCCCCCTTGTCTATTGAGCGCATTTTACATGGAACCGTTTTTCACTATTTTTTGTATGGCCAATTTATATATTTGTATCGGTTAATCATGTCCCTCCTTCGACGTCTCTTCTCAAGACTAAATAAATTCAATTATTTAATCTTTCTACATAACTAAGACCCCCATGACCCTTATCATTTTAGTCGCTATCCTCTCTACTTTCTCCACTGCAGTGCGTCCTTTCTATTGACTGATGCCCATAACTTAACTGCATATTCCAGAAGAGGCCGGACCAACGCTTTGTAAAGTGGTAGTATTACATCCCTGCCCCGCGAGTCCATGCCTTGTTTAATGCATGACAATATCCTGGTGGCCTTAGAAGCAGCTGATTGACATTGTATGCTGTAATTTAATCTACCATCCACAAGGACACCACAAATTCCTTCTCTATAAGTGACTCTCCCAGTGTTACATCACCTAGGACATATGAAGCACAGAGATTATTACTATGTAGATGCATAACTTTACATTTGTCCACATTGAACCTCATTTGGCCAGTTGGATGCCAAATCACTCAGAGTGTTCAAGTCAGCTTGTAGTATATGGACATCTTCCATAGACTGTACAGTTCTACATAGCTTAGTGTCATCTGCAAAAATAAAAATTATGCTATTAATCCCGTCCTCGATATCATTAATAAATAAATTAAATATAAAAGGCCCAGCACTGACCTTGGGGTACACTACTTATAACCCGGGACCATTCTGAATAGGAATCATTGACCACAACTCTCTGGACACGGTCCTTCAGCCAGTTTTCAATCCAATTACAAACTATACTTTCCAAGCCTATAGACCTTACTTTACCTATTAAAACGTCTATGAGGGACAGTATCAAAAGCCTTTTCAAAATCCAGAAACACTACATCCACAGCCGCCCCTCTGTCTAGGCTACTACTCACCTCCTCATAAAAACAAATCAGGTTAGTCTGACAACTTCTGTCCTTGTTAAACCCATGCTGGTTATCACTTATAATATTATTTATAGTCACATACTCCTGTATATAGTCCCTTAAGAGTCCTTCAAACATTTTTCCCACAACAGAAGTTAAACTAACTGGTCTATAATTTCTTGTGGAGGACCTAGATCCTCTTTTGAATATGGGCACCATGTTTGCCTTGCGCCAATCACTTGTACCAGTACCTAGTGAATCTTTAAAAATTATAAACAGGGGCACAGCAATGACTGAACTGAGCTCTTTAAGCACTCTTGGGTGTATTCCATCTGGACCCGGAGCCTTGTTCACATTTACCCTATTTAACTTTTCTTGGACCATATCTACAGTTAACGAATTGAGATTATTACTGGATGTACTAACAGCCCCAGCACCACAGATATCAGCTCCTTTCTCTTCTTTTGTATATACAGAGCTAAAAAACCTATTTGGTAACTCTGCCTTTTCCTTATCTTCAGTGACTTTCCCCCCTTTACCATTATTTAGTGGACCTAACCTGCTCAGACCTTTTTTTTTAGCATTTATACATTTAAAGAATTTTTGGGGATTTGTTTTGCTCTCTTTTGCTACCTGCTGTTCGTTTTGTATTTTTGTTCATTTTATCTCCTTTTTACAGATTTTATTAAGCCCTTTGTAATCTTCAAACGCTCCAGCTGACCCCTCAGATTTGTATTTTTTAAATGCACTTTTTTTTGTCTTTTATTGCCCTTTTTACAGTAGCTGTAAGCCATGGGGGTTTAATTTTAGCCGTTTATACTTGTTACCTAAAGGAATAAATTTTTTAGTGCAATTACTCAATGTAGATTTAAAGCTCTCCCATTTATCCTCAGTATTATTATGTGACAGTAGCTGCTCCCAGTCTATGCCCTAAAATGCAGCCCTCAACCCAGGGAAATTAGCCTTTTTGAAATTTAGTGTCTTTGCTCTGCCTGACAGAGTTTGCTTCTTAAAGTTTAGGGGGAATATAATTATACTGCGGTCACTATTACCCAGTGTTTCTCGAACAGTAACATTTCCAGCAAGCTCTGCATCATTAGAGATTACCAGATCCAACAGAGCATTGCCCCTAGTGGGAGCTTCTACAAATTGGCCCATAAAGTGGTCCTGCAGAAGGTTGAGGAATCTTCTCCCCTTTGTGGTTGAGGCAGAATCATGTCCTCAGTCAATGTCTGGGAAGTTAAAATCTCCCAGTATGACCACTGTACCAGCCTGTGCCACCTGCTCTATTTGGTTATACAGTTGCGTTACTATCTCCTCTGTGATGTTAGGGGGTCTATATAATACACCAAGTATTATTTTTTTTGTGTTTATATCCCTTTGAACTTCCACCCATAAGGTTTCCACATCCTCACCCACAATTGCCTCTTTCACACTTGTCTTCAGATAGCTTCTCACATACATGGACACGCCACCTCCTTTTCTATTGACCCTATCTTTCTAAGTGTAAAGTGGAACTCAATATAATTAGCAGCAGAGGACAAAGCTAAAGGATGACACCTCTGATCTCCATGCTCTTAAAGCTGTATTCCAGGATTTCAATATTGATGGCCTATCTTCAGCATATGCCATCAACATCTAATCAGCGGGGTCTGACACCCTGCACCCTCACTGATCATCTGCTCCCCAGTAAAGTCAATGGTAGCAATGCTGTAGGAACCAGCTCCATCCTACACTACACAATGGATGGAGCAGTGTAGTCCCAGCTCTGACTTTCAGTGGCAGAGCTGCTAGGGAACAGCTAATCAACACGGGTGAGGATGTCTGCTGAAGAACACAGATGATCACTGAGGATTTCTAGTATTATTTTTTTGTTGAGGGACCCTCTAGCAAGAGCACATTTTTCAAAGTGGAAGACCCCTTTAACTCCTTAAGGACACATGACGTACCGGTTTAAAACGTGATTGCGGCACGGCGGGGGTTAATCGGAACAGGATGCCCTCTGAAATCATTCAGCGGGCATCCTGTCACAACGCCGGGGGGGGGGGGGGGGGGGGGTCATGTGACCCACCCTATCGGCGATCACAGCAAACCGCAGCTCAATTCAGACCTGCGGTTTGCAGCGCTTTCTGCAGTTTCTGATCCCTGCGGTCCCTAAAAGCGGGGATCAGAAACTTTAAAATGCCCAAAATAAAGATTTTTTGACCCCTCCTGCACCCCTGAATGATTTTATGCCGGCGGGTGGTGCAGGGGGGGGGTTGCAGGCGGTGCGGGCAGTGCGGGAGGTGGGCAGTGACCCCCGCCTCCTCTTGAATATTCATTGGCGTCCAGTGGGTATACCAGAGTGTCAGCACATTGCTGACACTCTGGTATAAACGGCTGACATCTGTTCTGTGATGTCAGCCGTTTAACCCTTTCCATACCGCGGTCCGTATGGACCGCTGTATGGAAAAGGTTAACAGTCAGGGAGTTCCCTCACTCTCCCATCGGGGGGTGCTGTGCCTTTGCAGCTTCCAGACAGGATGGTGTCACAGAGGGAGGGAGCCCCCCTCCTTCCCCTTCCCCGTCTGCTCAGTTGTGGCAGACGGGGAAGGTTCCCATGGCAACAGGACGCCTTCTCAGGCATCCTGCTGTCCATGGTGCTGAACAGATCTGGGCTAAAGGCATAGATCTGTGCTAAAGGCATAGATCTGTTCAGACAAAGAGTAAGTAAAATACAGTACAATACACTATATAGTATACTGTACTGTATTATACAGACTTCAGACCCACTGGATCTTCAAGAACCAAGTGGGTCTGGGTCAAAAAATAAGTAAAAAAATGTGAAAAAAGTAAAGATAAAAAAAAACACATTTATCACTGAATAAAAAAAAAAAAAAAAAATACACTACACATATTAGGTATCGCCGCGTCCGTAACGACCTGAGCTAGAAAACAGTCATGTTACTTTCCCCGCAAGGTGAACGCCATAAAAATAAAAAAAATAAAAACTATGAGGAAATTGACATTTTGCCCACCTTACTTCCCAAAAAAGGTAATAAAAGTTATCGAAAAAGTCGCATGTACGCCAAAATAGTACTAATCAGACCGTCACTTCATCCCGCAAAAAATGAGCCCCTACATGAAACAATGGCCCAAAAAATAAAAAAACGATGGGTCTCGGACTATGGAGACACTATGACATTTTTTTGTTTGTTTCAAAAATGATATTATTGTGTAAAACTTACATAAATAAAAAAAAAGTATACATATTAGGTATCGCCGCGTCCGTATCGACCAGCTCTATAATAATATCATATGACCTAACTTCTCAGATGAACACCAAGAAAAATAAAAAATAAAAACTGTGCTAAATAAACAATTTTTTGTCACCTTACATCACAAAAAGTGTAATAGCAAGTGATCAAAAAGTCATATGCACCCCAAAATAGTGCCAATCAAACCGTCATTTCATCCCACAAAAAATGAGACCCTACCTAAGATAATCGCCCAAAAAATGAAAAAACTATGGCTCTCAGACTATGGAGACACTAAAACATGATTTTTTTTGTTTCAAAAATGAAATCATTGTGTAAAACTTACATAAATAATAAAATTGTATACATATTAGGTATAGCCGCGTCCGCAACAACCTGCTCTATAAAAATACCACATGATCTAACCTATCAGATGAATGTTGTAAATCAAAAAAAAAAACAGTGCCAAAAAAGCTATTTTTTGTTACCTTGCCTTACAAAAAGTGTAATATAGAGCAACCAAAAATCATATGTACCCTAAACTAGTACCAACAAAACTTCCACCCTATCCCGTAGTTTCTAAAATGGGGTCACTTCTTTGGAGTTTCTACTCTAGGGGTGCATCAGGGGGGCTTCAAATAGGACATGGTGTCCAAAAAAACAGTCTAGCAAAATCTGCCTTCCAAAAACCGTATGGCATCCCTTTCCTTCTGCACCCTGCCGTGTGCCCATACAGCAGTTTACGACCACATATGGGGTGTTTCTGTAAACTACAGAATCAGGGCCATAAATATTGAGTTTTGTTTGGCTGTTAACCCTTGCTTTGTAACTGGAGAAAAAAATATTAAAATGGAAAATCTGCCAAAAAAGTGAAATTTTGAAATTGTATCTCTATTTTCCATTAATTCTTGTGGAACACCTAAAGAGTTAACAACGTTTATAAAATCAGTTTTGAATACCTTGAGGGGTGTAGTTTCTAGAATGGGGTCATTTTTGGGTGGTTTCTATCGTGTAAGCTTCACAAAGTGACTTCAGACCTGAACTGGTCCTTAAAAAGTTGGTTTTTGAAAATTTCTGAGAAATTTACTTCTAAACTTCTAAGCCTTGTAACGTCCCCCAAAAATAAAATTTCATTCCCAAAATGATCCTAACATGAAGAAGACATATGGGAAATGTAAAGTAATAACTATTTTTGTAGGTATTAATATGTATTATAGAAGTAGAGAAATTGAAACTTGGAAATTTGCTAATTTTTCCACATTTTTGGCAAATTTGGTATTTTGTTATAAATAAAAATGTTTTTTTTTTTACTCCATTTTACCAGTGTCATGAGGTACAATATGTGACGAAAAAACAATCTCAGAATGGCCTGGATAAGTCGAAGCGTTTTAAAGTTATCACCACATAAAGTGACACTGGTCAGATTTGCAAAAAATGTCCTGGTCCTGAAGGTGAAAATGAGCCCGATCCTTAAGGGGTTAATCCCTTCACGACATCCACCGTACATGTACAGTGGATGTTGGGTATTTAAAGATGGTGCCATAGCCACCAGGTGCCGCGATCGGCAGTAATGTTGATTGTGGACATTTTACTGCTCTGATGCCATGGTCAAATGTGAACACAGCATCATATAGTGCTAAAACCCAGCAGTTCGCACTTCCGGAGCAGGAAGGCTTTCCCCCAGTGGAGATTGGGGAAAGGTTCTATGCATGTAATGAGCCTGAGCCTGTACTAGGCTTCCAGGCTCATTACTTGTATATTGCAGTTCAGGCCAGCAGGTAGCAGCACTGAACTGTTATATATTTATTTCTGTATAGGATAATGGAGCAAATTTAATTATTTATACAAACTGCAATCTGATGATTATGTCCAATTGGGACATATAAAAATTCAAAAAGTCATACACACCCCAAAATGGTATAAGCAAGAACTACATGCAAAAAATGAGCCCTCACACATCTCCGTATATATAACTATAAAAAAAAGTTATGAGGGTCAGAAAATGGTGATGACAAGAAAATATAATTTTTTCTCAAAAGTTTCATTTTTTTTCAGCACTAAAAAGCAAGAAAAACTATAGAAGTGTGGTATTGCTGTAATCCTACTGACCCAGAGAATGAAGAACACAATTCAGTTTTATCGCATAGTGAACGCTGTAAAAACAGAAACCATTTGGATTTTTTTCCAGCTTCCCTCTATTTTGTATGCCATATTAAATGGTGGCATTAGAAAGTACAACTTTCCCCGCAAAAAAAATTAAATAAAAAAAAAGCCCTCATACTGCTATGTGAATGGAAAAAAAAAAAAGTTATGGCTCCAGGAAGGTAGGGTGAGAAAAACACAAAAACAGAAAATCTCTGCATCAGGAATGAGTTACGCAGAATTAGGAAACAACTGTTTAAAAAGTGTAATGCATCAAATTAATCATTCATGTTGATAACTTTTGAACAAATAAGGCTACTTTCACACCTGCGTTAGGTGCGGATCCGTCTGGTATCTGCACAGACGGATCCGCACCTATAATGCAAACGCTTAGATCCGTTCAAATTTTTTTGTTCATGATAAATCAAACGGATCCGTTTTGACTTTACATTGAAAGTCAATGGGGGACGGATCCGTTTGAAAATTGAGCCATATTGTGTCAAATTCAAACGGATCCGTCCCCATTGACTTACATTGTAAGTCTGGACGGATCCGTTTGCCTCCGCACGGCTAGGCGGACACCCGAACGCTGCAAGCTGCGTTCAGGTGTCCGCCTGCTGAGCGGAGCGGAGGACAAACGGTGCCAAACTGATGCATTCTGAGCGGATCCGCATCCACTCAGAATGCATTAGGGCTGGACGGATCCGTTCGGGGCCGCTTGTGAGACCCTTCAAACGGAGCTCACAAGCGGAGCCCCGAACGCTAGTGTGAAAGTAGCCTAAGACTCATTGAATTAGTTTTCCAGGCTGCTTTCTTCCAGAAACAGTGCTGCACATGTCCTTGTGTTGTCCGGGGTATTGCAGCTCAGCTCCACTGAAGTAAATGGGATTGAGCTGTTATACCACCCATAATCTGTGGACAGGTATGGAGCTGTTTTGAAAAGAAGCAGCCATATTTTTTTAAGCAGTCAGAACTGTTGGCAGCAATGGAAACAAGTTCAGTCAACATTTGCACCATATCTGATTTTATGCTGAGTGTCACAGCCAGTTGGCAGAAAACTTACATAATTTAGATGTATCACGTTTCAGTCTTGGTTTAAAGAATTTCTAACAATTCTGTTCTATTTACTTATTTTTTACCTTCTTAGGTTAAGGCTCGACTGACCAAGAAACTTAATGTGGTCAGAGGGAGATAAGGATGTATAATTTAAGCGCTGGTCTTCGTTACAAGGCATGGTACACATAGACAACATAATTTTGCTTGAAATGAATATCTTATAAAATCTGAAACAATTCTAAACCTAATGTTCCTCTCCTCTAAATTTGCAGAGCGGGTGAACACAATTTATTGGTCTCGAGTGATTACCATGTGGTATCTTGGCATCTGCAATTTTCCATAGTTTGTGTATTCTAATGCATCATCTTAAATCTGACCAGTGCAACCCTGCTACATATACAGTATACATAGATATGTACATCAAAACCTATTGAATAGGTAGAGAGGCCTTTGGGCCCCCTCCGGCACCAGAGCTTGGTGTAGTTTTTACCCCTGCACCACATATAGCTATGTCACTGATAGAAAGAAACTTTAAAGGCTATGTATACCTTTGGAGGCAATTTTTATTATTACATCGTATCCATTTTAGGGTCCATTCACACGTCCGTGTGTGTTTTGCGGATCCACGGATCCGTGGATCCGCAAAACTCGGACATCGGCGATGTGCGTTCCGCATTTTGCGGACTGCACATCACCGGCACTTAATAGAAAATGCCTATTCTTGTCCGCAATTGCGGACAAGAATAGGACATGTTCTATTTTTTTCGGGAATGGAATTGCGGACCCATCGTGCTGCCCCATAGAAATGAATGGGTCCGCAATTCATTTTGCGGAACGAAATTGCGGACGTCTGAATGGACCCTTAAGCAGTGGCATAGCTAGAGATTACTGGGCCCCACAGCAAATGTTTAAACGGGGTCCCCCTTTCTTTACAACCCTCTCCTTCAATGCAACCCCACTCCTGTGGCTTGTGGCAGTCACAGGAAATCCAGCCGTGTTGGATTTCTTGCGACTGCCACAGCGATACCATGCATTTCTAAGGAATCACCACTACTCAGCGATCCTGGCTGTCATGCGATCAGTGTCGCAATAGCCTAAGGTAACGGGTGCCGCCCCCCAGGGCCCTCTATTGTGACACAGGTGTAATAGGAAATCTCGAGTGGTGTAACAGTGCGGCCTAAATGTCTCTTTATGTTTCACGGTGTTCCTACCTGGATACTGCTGGACCCCAGGCTTTGGCTCCGAAGCAAAAAAAAGGGGGAATAATTGAGGGATTTGAAAAAGATAGATTGAGTCCAAACCTTGTATGTAGTTGAACAGCAGCTTTACTTGAATAAATGTTCATTAAATGTTGAATAAATGTTCATTAAAACAATCTTCAAGCCAGGGGTCAAGTCCTGGGGAAAAAAGTGTGGGAACTCACCCAAGATCCACTGCAACCCCCCCCCCCCCCCCCCCCCCCAAAAATAAATAAATATATATGTCGCTGAAAATTCAGTGCAAAATTTATTGTAAAGTGCCAGTTTACACAAACAACTGCAAAATTAACATGAAATAAACATGGAGATCCCAGTGCCAGCTGCCTTGCTGGTGGACAATTGGCATATACTTCTGCTGTGGCCCACAGCATAAGTATATGCCAATCGTCCACCAGCAAGGCAGCTGGCACTGGGATCTCCATGTTATTGGTCAGTTAATACATCAGGGACCCCCTGGCATGGGGCCTGGGCATAGCTAAGTGCAAACTGGGTGATCCATAGGCAGGACCGGGTGGCTGCCCTCATCCACCAGCCCGTCCCTAATGCCAGTCAATACCCCCTTAGGAAATCTCTCATCAGATGTGAGAGCAGCAGCGATCGATCAGCCAGGATTAATGTGCACAGTGGGAGGCCTCGCTTAGGCAACTGCCCCCCTCATTCTTAGGCAAGTGACAAACTCAGCTCTGCTACATCTACAATGAGCAACTACAACAAATGTAATGCCAAACTGCAGTTCCTCTATGTGATGCCTTGGATAGCTTCCAGTGGACCCACAGGCTGTGGGTCCAGTGGAAGCTATCTGAGGCATCACAATCGCATAGAGGAACTGCAGTTTGGCATTACATTTGTTGTAGTTGCTCATTGTAGATGTAGCAGAGCTGGGTTTGTCACTTGCCTAAGATTGAGGAGGAGGGGGCAGTTTGTCACTTGCCTAAGGCCAGGGTAAGGGGGGCCTCCCACCCAGGCTGTGCACATTAATCCTGGCTGATCGATCTCTTCTGGCCTGCTGCTGTGCTGCCTGCAGTCACATCTGATGAGAGTACTGACTGAGATAAAAGAGGGGGTATTCACTGGTCTGGTCTGGGGCTGCTGGCCACCGGAGCTCCCACCAGGCGGGTTAGGGCCCCCGGAATCACTCAGGGACAGTCACAGACACTTAGACTGGTCTGGACCGGACCACCAGGACCCCGGTCCGGTCGGATGGTCCAGCCACGCTCACCTCAGCAGACAGTCAGGCAGGGGCGTACACAGAAATCATTGGGCCCCATAGCTTTTATGCCTTGCAGGATAGCAGGAAATCTGAGTGACATTACATGATGTAATAGCACCCAGCTTTTCTGCTCTCCTGCATGGCACATGTGGAGAGACATGAGAAAGCTGAGTAACACAACCCTCATATCTTCTCCTGCCTCTGCACTTGTGCCATGCAGGACATCAGGAAAGCTGAGTCACATTACATAATGTAGTGACACCCAGCTTCCCTCCTGTTCTGAATGGCATATGTGCAGAGGAATAGCCTGGGAAAGCTGAGTGACCTTTCCCCCTTCCACACACATACACCTCTGCACTGTCCTCACCTACAAGTCCTCACTTACTTCATTACTGGTTGTGGCAATCCAGAGGAATCAGGCAGGGGCGGAGCTAACAGGCAGGAGGCGGAGCTAGGAGGCAGGGCTAGCAGACGGGAGACAGTTAGGAAGATAGACAGGGGCGGGGACTCTCCTCCACTGCAGGGCCCCCCCTTCCTATATGGTAGGTACACCACTGCAGTCAGGCAGTCGCAGGCTCAGGATAGGAGGAGGGGAGCTCTCAGCCAGGAGGGGGGGGGGGGAGTCAGTCAGTGAGTCTTCCGTCCTCAACTGAAGCCGCTCCCCTTCCCTCCTCACTTAGCCTGCCCTGCACAGTGCGAGTCACGCAGGGCCTCGCCTCCGCTCCGCCCCTGTGAATCTGATTTCACCGCTTCCCCTCCTGGTCCTTTTGCCCTGAAAGGGAACGGCGTTCCTGCCATGAAAAAAGTGCAGGAACGCCGTTCCCACGCGTTCCCCCTCGACTCGACCCCTGCTTCAAGCTTTGTCTTGGTCCCAGCAGGCTTTGGCATAAACTGAAAGGCTTCTTCAATAACTCTGCTTGCTTTCTCTCTCTCTGCTGTACTAACAGGCTTGGTTAAATACTTTGCTTTCTTTCTTTAAGCTGCACTAAATTCTGCTTAAGTCTGGTTACTGTACTTTAGGACTGTCCTGGTGTCCTTGGATGGGGTGCCGTCGACTGTTATTGCCCTCCTGACACTCAGTAAAACTTATCTTCAGCCGAGCTTAGGGTGCTCACACTCCTCCTGTCTAGAACTAAGGGCTCATTCACACGACCGTATATTTTTTCCGTCACTTTTATGGAGTTTCTACTCTAGAGGTGCATCAGGGGGGCTTCAAATGGGACATGGTGTAAAAAAAAACAGTCCAGCAAAACCTGCCTTCCAAAAACCGTATGGCATTCCTTTCCTTCTGCGCCCTGCCGTGTGCCCGTACAGCGGTTTAAGACCACATACGGGGTGTTTCTGTAAACTAAAGAATCAGGGCCATAAATATTGAGTTTGGTTTGGCTGTTAACCCTTGCTTTGTAACTGGAAAAAAATTCTTAAAATGGAAATCTGCCAAAAAAGTGAAATTTTGAAATTGGATCTCTATTTTCCATTAATTCTTGTGGCACATTTAAAGGGTTAAAAAAGTTTGTAAAATCAGTTTTGAATACCTTGAGAGGTGTAGTTTATAGAACCTTGGGTGGTTTCTATTATGTAAGCCTCGCAAAGTGACTTTTGGGTGAAAATTGGGTTTTTGAAAATTTCTGAAAAATTTCAAGATTTGCTTCTAAACTTCTAAGCCTTGTAACATCCCCCCAAAAAAGATATATCATTCCCAAAATAATCCAAACATGAAGTAGACATATGGGGAATGTAAAGTAATAACTATTTTTGGAGGTATTACTATGTATTATAGAAGTAGAGAAATTGAAACTTGGAAATTTGCTATTTTTTAAAAAATTTTGGTAAATTTGGTATTTTTTTTATAAATAAAAATGATTTTTTTTAACTTCATTTTACCAGTGTCATGAAGTACAATATGTGATGAAAAAACTATCTCAGAATGGCCTGGATAAGTCAAAGCGTTTTAAAGTTATCACCACTTAAAGTGACACTGGTCAGATTTGCAAAAAATGGCCAAGTCCTTAAGGTGAAATAGGGGTTAATCGACTTAGAGCCCTGTTCTCGGTCCTCTACTATTACCTATTCTAATCTGATTATGTTGAGAGTGGCGCTGATATTTGTTTGTTTGTCCTTTGTTAGTTTTTATATGTAAGCGGGTTTGTCTTGAAACGTCTTGGTTTGACGTTTCAGCCGCTGACGGCCTAGTTTTTAACTTTAACCTGTTCACTAAGTGTGTAGCCTTGCTAGCACTGATCCCAGCTGCCTTCTCCATCACCTTCTGCACAGTCAATATTTTCTATTTCAGTCACCTTTAGCGCCTCTGGTTCATTACTACCTTTTGTGTACCCTGTACCAAGGTAGCTTTTGTTAACCTCATCCTACATTTTTTTTCTCTCCTAAAAAGTGAAAGTACCAGTCACACAGTTAGAAAAACTGTTAATCCTTTGTGACAGAACGGCTCAATATTTTTAATAAAGGCCAACTGAATTTGTAAAATGCAATCATAAACATAAATTCCCTCCAATGGTGTACACCAAGCATGTCAAACTCAAAGGCTAACATGGGCCAAAAAAACAAAATTTAAGTTTATGTGGGCCGCATCAAAAAAATAATAATTTTTTTTACAATATAATGCAGACGGATCCGTTCTGAACGGATCCACCGTCTGCATTATATGAGCGGATCCGTCTCAGACGGATCCGCTCTGAACGCAAGTGTGAAAGTAGCCTTAGGGGCGAGAACCTGGGATCTTTCATCACTTGTCCTATTCAGCTCTATCAGGGTGAATAGGACTTCACACTGTCCCTGCTGCTCTGTGCCTTGTGCACACAGCATCAGGGATGTTACCATGGCAACCAGGGCTTCTGTAGCGTCCTGGCTGCCATGGTAACTGATCGGAGCCCCAGGCTTACACAGCTGGGGCTCCGATCAGAAGCTGCCACTGCACCACCAATGAGGGGGAGGGGAGAGGTCCCTGTGGCCACTGCCACCAATGATTTTAATACCGGGGGGGTTGAGAGGGGCTGGCACACTGTGCCACCAATGATTTTAATGGGATGGGGGGTTGAGGGGTGGGGCACACTGCACCACCAATGATAAATTACCCCTTTATACAGGAGGCTGGTACTGGCAGATCAGCAGTTAACCCCTCAGGTGCGGCACCTAAGGGGTTAACTGCCTCTGATCGCAGCTCCCTGTCAGCGGCAGGGTGCCGGCAATGCGATTCTGCTGCCGGCACCCGCCTCCTGTATTGTGTTAAAGACTGACTTTCACTATCAGGCCACACAGAGCGGTGCCCAGCGATGTCTCAGCACTCACCATTAGTCCTGGGCGCCGCTCCGTTCGCCTGCAGTGCTCCATTATTGTCTCCTCTCCTGCTCCACATGCTGCTGATTACTATCGGAGCGATGGGAGGAGACATCAGCTTCACTAGTGGGCGTTCCTTCTTCCTGGCTGTAGCGCTGTCCAATCGCAGCGCAGGGAGAAGGAACGCCCACTAGTGAGGCTGATGTCTCCTCCCATCGCTCCGATAGTAATCAGCAGCATGTGGAGCAGGAGAGGAGACAGTAATGGGGCACTGCGGGCGAACGGAGCGGCGCCCAGGACTAATGGTGAGTGCCGAGACATCGCTGGGCGCCGCTCTGTGTGGGAAATGGGAATAGTCCTATCATTGGTGGCTCAGTGCGCCCGCCCCTCCTCCGCCCCTCTCTCCTCATTGGTGGCGCAGTGCGCCCGCCCCTCCTCCCCCCCCTCTCCTCTCATTGGTGGCAGCGGCAGCAGCACAGGGGGAGGGAGGACAGCTTCCTTCTCCCTGTGCTGCTGAGAGAACATGAGCGCGCCGATAGCAGCGCGCTCATGTTCAGAGATACTAGACTGCCGGGCCGCAAAGATATTCATTGCGGGCCGCATGCGGCCCGCGGGCCGCATGTTTGACACCCATGGTGTACACAGCTAGAGATGAGCTCATTTAAAAAAAACTCGATTCGCCGGTTTGCCAAATTTCTCAGGAAAAATTTGGTTCCATACAAATATATTTGCGGTGAATTACATTAAAAAACGGCTATTTCCTGGCTCAGTCACGGGCCCAAAACTGACCAAATAACTCAAGTATGAACTCAGCCTTGCAGGTCGATGTTAGCTCCAAGAAGAAGCGCACTCTTTTTATACAATCGTCAGCTGATTCCACATAGATGTCTACAGAACCTGTTCTATTAAACGCTTATACAAGTAGGGCCCCCCTGGACAGAGTGCAGAGGTTGTCAGCAGTAAGTTTGTGTTGACGTCACTGATTAATTTGCCATTCCTCTGATCCGTTAGAACAATAACCCACAAAAAACGGATCCTGTCTGTGTAACATAAGCCTTCACTCGGTCAGCATTTGCTCAATAATCCATCAGTATTGCTAATGCCCAAAAAAACAGGAGTGGATGTGAAATAGAGATGACACATGAATGGAATATTTGCATGTCTTCTGTGTTTTGTACCCACTCCTGCTTTTGGCTACCAAATCATAAGCCAATTCTGATGGGACCATACCGGCCTTACAGCTGCTACACAGACAGGATCCATTGTGCGTCTCATTTTTCCTTCCTTCTGACAGATCAGAAGAAAGGTCAAATAAATCATGTAAATCATGATGTCAGCCAGTGTCACGGGGCGCCAAAGGCACACTCGGTGTCCCATCAGCCGCAGACCTGCTGCTTAGCTTCGGGAGCGAGGATCTGTGTTTGGCCTCGTTCCCAGGGCGGCTTTGCTAGCTGAGAGACTCCCTGCTCCTAGGTCTGCCTTGAGCGCCGAGCTGATCACTCGGTGCTCGACTTGTCTGTCTGTCGGTCATGTGAGGCTGGCCACGTCACATGACCCTCAGGCCCCACTATAAATAAAGGCAGCCTGCTGGCCACAGGTTGCCTGTTAATTCTAGGTTCCTGGCTATTTGTTGGACTACTGAATACTCACCTGATCCTGTTCCCTGACGATCCTTTGCCTGCTCCTCCTGTACTGCGCATCTCTCCTGGTATCCTGACCCCGGCTTCCACCTGACGATTCTTTGCGGACTCCTGTTGTACTTCGTTTTGTCTCCTGGTATTTGACCTCGGCTTTTCCTGACTATTCTCTGCTCATTCCTTAGTACTGCGTAGCTCTCTAGGTATTGACCCGGTCCGTTCACGTTCCGTTATTTGTCTTGTCTGTCTTTCCAGCACGTATCCTAAGTTAGGGACTGCCGTCTAGTTGTCCCCTGTCATTAGGACTTGCGAGGCAAGTAGGCAGGGCCAGGGGTGAGGGTGGAGCGCAGTGGTCACTATCCTCCCCCCTGTGTGTAGTGTACGTGACCGTCACAGCCAGGCCGAAAGGCAAAATAGTGGCCCAGTCATGAAGTGGGGAGGGTGAGAACAGCATGAGAAGTCCACAGAGTGGACCTATGACATAGTGGTGAGGTGGAAGCAGCATGAAGAGACCACAGAGTGGCCCATTGACAGAGTCTGGAGGAGGCAGCAGCATGAATAGGCCACAGAGTGGCACAACAACAGTCTGGAGGTGTCAGCAGCATGAGTAGGCCACAGAGCGGCACAACGACAGAGTCTGGATGTGGCAGCAGCATGAAGAGACCACAGAGTGGCCCAATGACAGAGTCTGGAGGTGGCAGCAGCATGAGTAGGCCACAGAGTGGCACAACGACCGAGTCTGGAGGTGGCAGCAGCATGAGTAGGCCACAGAGCGGCACAAATCAGGTGGCGGCAGCATCAGGAGGTTGTCATTGTTTTCATGTACTTTTTGTATATTTGTGGTTTCTAAATATATATATTTTCCTCACACTTTCAGCCGTCACACGACCTCACACAACGTCATTCGGTTCATACAGCAAGTCACCCATTAAAGTTTGCCACCACCTGCTGGTTCAGGTTCTGCTCTACGTCTAGCTGCTGCTGCGGATGTCTCTGTAGTAGTTCAGTTTGTCCTCCCTCTTGGTGGGTGTAAAAAAGGCCCCCATTCTGGACTGGTAGCGAGGGTCCAACAAGGTGGAGAGCCAGAAGTCATCCCTCTGCCGAATGGTGACAATTCGGCTGTCACTACGCAAGCAAGTGAGCATGCATCGTGCCATTTGTGCAAGTGACTCGGAGCGACTCCCTGCCTCCATCTCCACTGCATGCTGCCAATGTGTGTCCGGGTCCTCTGTCTCATCTTCCTCATCGCTCTTTAGCTCCTCTGGCTGCTCTTGCTCCTCTTGTCCTGTCAGCTGAGTAGAAAAACCACCCATTTGGCTACACATTGCCAGTGCTTCAATGTCCTCCTCCGCCTCCTCCTCCTCTTCCAGTTCAGCTCCCACAGGGCTCATGTGGCCGTGTGATCGACGCGCCACGACTCCCTTGACCAGCCATTGTTACCCGCATCTGTTCCAGTACATGAAGCAGTGGAATGATGTTGTTCATTCTGTAGTCTTGGCGACTGACAAATAACGTGGCCTGCTCAAAGGACCTGAGCAAACGGCAGGTGTCACGCATGAGCTGCCACTGGCTGACATCGAAGTTACACAGTGGAGTTCTCCTATCTGCTTGCATCATCAAGCAGTTCTCCTATCTGCTTGCATCATCTGTTCGTATAGTCGATCCAACATATGAAGGGTGGAATTCCAAATGGGTGGAAACGTCGCATATTGGCCTATGTTGGGGGATGCTGTTCTGCCGCTGCAGCTCAAGGAGGGTGTGCTTTGCGGTGTACGAGTGGCTGAAGTACATGCAAAGTTTCCTGGCCATTTTTAGGATGTCTTGCAGATGGGTGGAGGACTTCAGGAACCACTTGACAACCAGATTGAACACATGTGCCATGCAGGGCGAATGGCTCAGCCCTCCTCGACGCAGTGCCGACATCATGTTCTTCCCGTTGTCGGTCAGCATGGTTCCGATTTTCAACTGTCGCGGAGAGAGCCAGGATTCGATTTCTTGATGCATCACACGGAGCAGATCCTCCCCTGTCTGACTAGGCAAACCAGGTGCAGAACAGTGCGACACCGCCGAGCCCTGCACATGTGGTATGCTGGAGGGGCACTGACTTGTCCCTGCAGTGGAGGCTGAGGACATGGTAGAGGTTGAGGAGGCAGAGGCAGACATTGTTGCAGGACCAACAGCGTGACAACGTGGAGGCGGAAGCGGCGTCACCTGGCCAAGTTGCTGGTGTGACATGTATTGTCCCTGACCGTAGTTACAGCTCCACACGACTGCTCTGCCGTGTACTTTGGCAGACACCGACAGGCTCAAGGACTGGCCCACCTTCTGTTCTACATGTGTGTGCAGGGCTGGTACTGCCTTTTTCGCAAAGAAATGACGGCTTGGGACTCTCCACCTCGGCTTGGCACAAGCAATCAGTTCTCTGAAAGGTGCAGAGTCCACCACTTGGAAAGTGAGGGATTGCAGCATCAGCAACTTGGACAGGAGCACGTTCAGCTTCTGCGCTGTTGGATGCATGCACGCATACTGCTGTCTCTTGGCAATCGCTTTGGTGATTGATTGCTGATGGAATGACTGACGAGGAGTAGGAGCAGGAGCATCTGGACCAGCAGAAGATGGGATTGACAGACAGCTCCCTTCGGCTGAGTTGGTGGAGCCCTAACTGGCTGAAACTGGGTGTGTGCCACTGCGGGTGATGTAGCGGTAGCTGCAGCAGGCTGGACCACCACATCGAAGCCACTGTTCTCCCAGGCCACTTTATGGTGACGCTGCATATGTTTACGCAGGGCCGTGGTGCCAACAATGGCACCCTGCATACGCTTCAACTTTTGGCCACATATTCTACATATGGCCATGTTGACCTCCTCTGGTGCTTCACAAAAAACTGCCACAAAGCAGAGTACGTAATTTCCCCCCCAACACTACTCACTGGCTGACTGCTACTGCTGCTGCTTCCGTAAACCTGTGCACCACTCCTTTCCGGGCAGGTAGGCTGCTGCAAAGTGGGTGGTATACCCCTTGCCCGTTTGGCTCCTGTCCTCCCACTGCTGCCAACCTGCTCACTCCTGGCCATGCTAGCGACTTGCTAGCTCCACCGCTGGCTCACGGGCAAGCTACCACCCTCTTCTCCTGATGATGACGAAGCCCCTTCTTCACCCGGCTCACAAGTGCTATAGGCTTCATAATCATCGAGTAATGTCTGCACATCACTGATGTCCTCCTCAACGGTTTCTAGGTCAGGAGCCTGACCGCTCGCAACACAAGCTCCCGCGCCACTCTCCTCATCACTATTTCCCGCCTAGCGAAATAAACTGCAGGTGTCTCCTCCAGATCTTGGCTGGGCAGTAGCTGCTGACTGTCTTCTAGTAGCTCTACCTCTGTGAAAAGTAGAGCTGAGTCCACAGCATGTAGTACTTCTCGCGGTGAGGGAACAGAAAAGGCCAGAGGCAGGTTGAGGACAGGTGAGGGCACAGGGCCTGCTACCGGGCCATGCCAACTAAGGGTTGTGTATGACGAACCCACCGACTCTTGGCTGGGGGTGTCTGAGGTCACTTGGGATATCGTGGATGACTGAGTTAACCAATCAAGAATCGCTGGGTTGCTGGTCAAGAAATGACCGCTAGATGACATCAGGGGGCTCAGGCCTCTCGCTTCGACTCCTGCTGCCACGCCCCCTTACTCTGCTCTGACCTCTGTTTGCGCCAGAAACATTCAGGCCTCTGCCACTCCTTTGTGCATGGCCTGGCACTTCTCTGCCTGACATACTTGTAGCTGAACAAAAAAATTTAAAGGAAATAAAAAACACCCCTAAAAGTGACAAATATATTTTTCTTTTTGCACTGAAATAATCAACTAAACGCTTCCACCACAATTAACTGCAGAAATACACTGAGAATATATTTTTCTTGTTGTACTGAAATACGACCCTATACGCTTTTACCAGAAATAACTGCAGCAGTGAACTGAGAATATATATTTCTTGTTGGACAGAAATAGGCCACTATATGCTTTGACCAGAAAAATATTAAAGAGTGAAGTGTGTATATATACTTCTTGAAGTACTGAAATATGCCCTTATATGCTTTCACCAGAAATAACTGCAACAGTGCACTGAGAATATATATTTCTTGTTGGACGGAAATAGGCCACTATACACTTTGACCAGAAAAAAAATTAAAGAATCTGATTGAAGTGCCTATATATATTTCTTGAAGTACATAAATACGCCCCTATATGCTTTCAACAGAAATCACTGCAGCAGTGCACTGAGAACATATATTTATTTCTTGTCTCACTGAATTTGGCCACTATACCCTTTGACCAGAAAAAAATTAAAGAGTGAAGTGCATATATAGTTTTCTTGAAGTACTGATATACGCCTCTACCGTATACGCTTTCACCAGAAATAACTGCAGCAGTGAACTGAGAATATATTTTTCTTGTTGAATGGAAATAGGCAACTATACGCTTTGACCAGAAAAAGATTTAGGACTCTGATTGAAGTGCGTATATATATATTTCTTGAAGTACTGAAATACGCAACTACAAACCGGATTCCAAAAAAGTTGGGACACTAAACAAATTGTGAATAAAAACTGAATGCAATGATGTGGAGATGGCAAATGTCAATATTTTATTTGTAATAGAACGTAGATGACAGATCAAACGTTTAATCCGAGTAAATGTATCATTTTAAAGGAAAAATACGTTGATTCAAATTTTCACGGTGTCAACAAATCCCCAAAAAGTTGGGACAAGTAGCAATGAGAGGCTGGAAAAAGTAAATTTGAGCATAACGAAGAGCTGGAAGACCAATTAACACTAATTAGGTCAATTGGCAACATGATTGGGTATAAAAAGAGCTCCTCAGAGTGGCAGTGTCTCTCAGAAGCCAAGATGGGTAGAGGATCACGATTCGAAGTTCTTTTTGGAAATCTGGGACGCCATGTCATCCGGACCAAAGAGGACAAGGACAACCCAAGTTGTTATCAATGCTCAGTTCAGAAGCCTGCATCTCTGATGGTATGGGGTTGCATGAGTGCGTGTGGCATGGGCAGCTTGCATGTCTGGAAAGGCACCATCAATGCAGAAAAATATATTCAGGTTCTAGAACAACATATGCTCCCATCCAGACGTCATCTCTTTCAGGGAAGACCCTGCATTTTTCAACAAGATAATGCCAGACCACATTCTGCATCAATCACAACATCATGGCTGCGTAGGAGAAGGATCCGGGTACTGAAATGGCCAGTCTGCAGTCCAGATCTTTCATCTATAGAGAACATGTGGCGCATCATAAAGAGGAAGGTGCAACAAAGAAGGCCCAAGACGATTGAACAGTTAGAGGCCTGTATTAGACAAGAATGGGAGAGCATTCCTATTTCTAAACTTGAGAAACTGGTCTCCTCGGTCCCCAGACGTCTGTTGAGTGTTGTAAGAAGAAGGGGAGATGCCACACAGTGGTGAAAATGGCCTTGTCCCAACTTTTTGGGGATTTGTTGACACCATGAAATTCTGATTCAACATATTTTTCCCTTAAAATGGTACATTTTCTCAGTTTAAACTTTTGTTCCGTGATTTATGTTCTATTCTGAATAAAATATTAGAAGTTGGCACCTCCACATCATTGCATTCAGTTTTTATTCACGATTTGTATAGTGTCCCAACTTTTTTGGAATCTGGTTTGTATACGCTTTCAACAGAAATAACTGCAACAGTGCAGTGCGTATATATTTTTCTTTTTTTACTGACATACGCCCCTATACACTGCTGTGGAAATTTTATTAGGATATGTATTTAATATATTGTGTATTGTCATCATGTCTCTCAGTGTCAGGGTAAACCATTGGAGTGGATATCTTCCCGTGTATGTCGAAAGGAACGTGCGTTTGTTGTCTCTAGTGCGCCTGATCAGCCGCTGGAGATAATGACGTTGTCCTGTAAATAAACATGCATGAGGATCTTAGCAACTTTATCTGGCATTGATCACTGAGCAAGGCTGGATAAAATTAGCTCCAGTGGTAATGGTAGGTTATAGTATAAATGTGTTTGTTAGCTAGCTAGGTTATAAATGTGTTTGTTAGCTAGCTAGGTTATTGTAAATGATTATGTCTTATGTCTTATATTCCTATGTCATCACTTCCTGTATCCTTGTCTTGGGCCAGCCTCTTTTTACACCTTTTGTTAGTAAATAAAAGGTGAGCAGACTGAGAAGCGCGGGGGAGTCTCTCAGGATTTTCAAGGAAGATGGTAACACGTGTGTTTGTCTCTGACTGGGGCTGAGGGAAGGGGGACTCACCTTTTTCCTTACACAAACTTTGATGCGAGATGATTACAACTATTAATGTTTACCACAACAACGCTTTCACCAGGAATAACTGCAGAAGTCAAATGCGTATATATTTTTCTGGTAGTACTGAATAAGATACTAAGATATAAGACACTAAAGGCTTTTCAACATAACACTTGCAGCCCAATAACAAATAGCTGGAATGACAGAGTGTCTAATGACTATTTGGATCGCCTCTACAGGAGAAATGAGGCATTACACCGTTCCTACTGAAATCAAAGGGTTGTCTATGTAATGTACAGTATGAACATGGCAAGTCCTCCATAGTAAGATACATTCTTTGAAGCCATAGTGACAAGAGGCTACACTCCTTTTCACAAAGCCCCACCTCATTGTGGTCCTCATGAAGAGCAGGATACCTGTATTATAATACATGTTCAGTTTTTCTGCAGCGCCTCTACTGGGGATATGAAGCATTACACCGTTCCTACTGAAATCAAAGGCCTGTTTATGTAATGTACAGTATGAACATGCCAAGTCCTCCATAATGAGAGACATTCTATAAAGCCATAGTGACAAGAGGCTACACAAAGCTTCACCTCATTGAGGTCCTGATGAAGAGCAAAATAACTGTATCTAATATATATGCATATATAATGCATGTCTTTTACGGTACAGTATATCCTAATTCTCTAATATATACATGTTATGGAATGCAGCCTATAACATTCCAGAGCGGCTATATGTTCTCCGTAATTTATAAGCTCAGGGCCGGGTTTAGCATCACTTACATATTCTTCACCGCAGAGAATGACTTCATTTCAGCCGAACATGTGCATGTTTTATTACTATTGTATGTATCTGTGGCATATTAAGAACTTGTCGATTCTTGAGGGGATTCATTTTATTTTTCAAAGGAGAATAGGAGGTCAATGATACATTTTCAGAACTTAACTATGTATTTGCTGTCAACTATTCACTGGTCTGAAAGAAAAAAAGAGCAGCACAGTGCCAATATCCATAACCCACAGCAAAATAAAGCTGTAAGGAAAATTAGAGCTAATTGTTGATAGGATGTCCGCCTCATTAATGTGTGATCTGAAATGGACCCTGGCTTCTACAAATGAAAACCGTGACTTTCCCTTCCGAAATTAAGAATATTCTGCCAATTTTACTGTGAGTCACAGCACACTGTCTTGTTTTCATGTGAAATATTAAAATTTATAATGTAATACACTGTATTACATAATTTATAAAACTTAATGTTTTAGACAAGAGCCCAGGATTACACATACTGCAGATGTACCACTGAGCGGCACATGATATCAATAGAGTAGCGCACAAGGGTTTCAGGCACTACTGTAGTAAGGACACAACAAATATTGTAAGGTGGCATGGGGGAACGCTCTCACCCACTATTGCATGGGGATGGAATACTTGGGGTGTATGTGGCATTATGTTGTCCTCATCACAGCTTGATGGGTGGATTGTCAAATCATTTGGAAGGACTCACCATCCTCCATATTATATTGGTTCATACTTTGATGGTCTGCTTGGTTTGAGTGCCCTAGGCTAGTGATTACAGTGTGGGGTCACCTTGTTATATGGGGGTGTTAATATTTGATATGTTCTTTGTCGACAATATAACTTTATGGCAACCCAACTGTAGAAAGTTCAGATGTTGTGGCTGAAATACAGACACTAAAATGTGCCTGCTCTGTGGTATAAGCTGAAAGCTCTTCCTGTGAAAGCAGACAGCTATATGATACAGACTGTGCTCCATCCTTACATAAGACTGCATGTCACACACTGAGCTGCTTTAAACAGATGTGTAAGACAATGTTTGACCCCAATCATGAAATTGCAACATCTCCCCAGTGCAATTTAAAAAATGTCATCATTTTATTGTCATCATCATCACCATGAGAGATGGATCTGACCTTGTAAGCCTGTGACTTTCACAACTTCTAGTAGGAATGGTAAGGATTTTTCTGTTTTTATTCGTTCATTATTCATTCATTATTATATATTATTATATCTACAGTATCTATCTATCTATCTATCTATCTATCTATCTATAAGATTTCATATCTATCTATCTATCTATCTATCTATCTCATATCTATCTATCTATCTATCTATCTATCTATCTATTATCTATCTATCTGATCTTTATATCTATCTGTCTATCTGACGGTCTGTATCTATCTATCTATCTATCTATCTATTTCATATCTATCTATCTATCTATCTATCTCTACTGTATTTATAAATCTATGTCATATCTATTTGCCTATGTTTTATATATATATATATATATATATAGTCAGGTCCATAAATATTGGGACATCAACACAATTCTAACATTTCTGCCTCTATACACCACCACAATGGATTTGAAATGAAACAAACAGGATCTGCTTTAACTGCAGCATGCCGCTACATATGCGGCGATGTCGGAACGTAGGGAAGGCCACCAGAACAGACGTGAAACAGCCCAGGACAGCTGATTCTTTCCAGGATGCCCCGCGGTCTTGGAGTTATGGTAGGTTCGCAACAACCGAGTGCACAACTCCTCAGGCACAAAACATCTGCCGTTGGGTCTCCCAGAGGGAGCACCAGATTGAGCCGCCAAAATCTGCTCACCCAGGGGAGAGGTCAGGCTGGTGCGAATGGCGGCCAGGATCTGATTCGGAGGTATGACCGAAGTCGGAATCGACTCCTCCCTGGACAGCTCGGAGTACTGCCGTGATAAGGCATCCGCCCTGATGTTCTTGGAACCGGGTAGGTAGGAGACCACGTAATTAAAACGTGACAAGAACAGAGCCCATCTGGCCTGACGTGGTGTCAATCTCTTGGCCTCAGAAAGGTAGGTCAGATTCTTGTGGTCCGTCAGGATGAGAACCGGAACCACCGAACCCTCGAGCAAGTGCCTCCATTCTTTAAGGGCCTGCACGATGGCCAATAACTCCCTGTCACCAATCTGATAGTTGCACTCCGCGGAAGACAGTTTCCGGGAGTAAAACCCACAAGGAAGCAGAGGACCCTCTGGTGTTCTACGCTGAGACAGAAGGGCGCCTACTCCCGTCTCAGACGCGTCCACCTCGAGGACAAAGGGCAACCCAGGGTTGGGATGCGACAGAATCGGAGCCGACACAAAGGCGGACTTTAGGGCCTCAAAAGCTCGGATGGCCTCGAGCGGCCAGACCTGGGAATTACTGCCCTTCCTGGTCAGATCCGTGAGAGGCTTGGCCAGCCTGGAAAAGTCCCTGATGAACTTCCGATAATAATTGGCGAAGCCCAAAAAGCGCTGCAGGGAACGAAGACCACTGGGCTGGGGCCACTGTAAGACAGCCGAAACCTTCTCAGGATCCATGGAGAACCCCTCAGCGGAAATGATGTAACCTAAGAAGGTTACCTGGGATCGGTGAAATTCGCATTTCTCAAGCTTACCGAACAGCTTGTTCTCTCGTAACCGTTGCAACACTCGTCTGACATCCAGAATGTGGGCCTCCATGGATTCAGAATATACCAAGATGTCATCCAAATAGACTACCACACACTGCTGCAACAGGTCACGGAAAACATCGTTGATGAATTCCTGAAAGACTGCAGGCGCATTGCACAACCCAAAGGGCATAACCAAGGATTCATAATGACCGGTCCTGGTGTTAAACGCGGTCTTCCACTCATCGCCCGCCTTGATCCTTACCAGGTTATATGCCGCCCTCAGGTCGAGTTTGGTAAAGACCGTGGCCCCTTTAAGGCGATCGAACAGCTCGGAAATCAAGGGTATCGGGTAAGCGTTCTTGATCGTGATGCGATTGAGACCCCTGTAATCGATGCAAGGCCTCAACTCACCGCCCTTCTTTTTCACAAAGAAAAATCCAGCCCCTGCCGGGGACGAAGATTTGCGAATGTGTCCGCGTGAAAGCGCCTCCCTCACGTACTCCTCCATGGCCTCATTCTCCGCTACCGACAGTGGATAGACTTTGCCACGAGGAGGAACGGCACCAGATTGTAACTCTATGGCACAATCGTATGGGCGGTGCGGAGGTAGGGCAACCGCGCGCACCTTATCGAATACATCAGGAGGCAACAGAGAGTCCGAGGAAGTACACAGCAACTTGACAGACCCATGGATGCAACTAGCCCCACACTGCGGTGACCACGAGAGGATCTCGACCGATCTCCAATCGAAAGTCGGATTATGCTTCTGGAGCCAGGGGTTCCCCAAGACCACCGAGTAGTGTGGAGACGAAATAACCTGGAGGCAGACCGACTCTCTGTGAACGGCACCAATGGCTATCCCCACTGGAAGGGTCTCATGAGTCACGTGTGGCGGCAGAAGGGGTCTGCCGTCTATCGCCTCAAGAGCCAGTGGGGAACCTCGAGCCTGCAGAGGAATGGAATTGGCGGCAGCGAACACACTATCAATGAACAAACCACCAGCACCAGAGTCCACCAACGCCTGGGTCGTCACCGAGCCCCCGACCCAGGAGAGGACAACAGTGATCAGTGGTTTGTCAACACGGGAAACCGGGGACGAGGAGACTCCACCCAAGATCTGCCCCCGACAGGATCTCAGGGTACGAGCGTTTCCCGGACGGTTCGGACATGCCAACCGAAAATGCCCACCGAGACCACAGTACATGCATCGGCCCTCGCGTCTCCGGAGTGCCCTCTCCCCCTCGGACAGGCGAGCAAACCCCAGCTGCATGGGTTCACCCCCAGACAAGTCATCCCCAGGAGGCGTGGGAGGAGAGGGAGGCACGGGTGGGACAGCAAACGTAGGCACCAATCTGTTAGAAGACCTCCGCAGGTTCTCCTTAAAGGAAGGTCTCTCCCTGAGTCTGGTGTCAATCAAAATCAGGAAAGAAATAAGAGACTCGAGCTCAACTGGTAGGTCCTTAGCTGCAACCTCATCCTTCAAGGCATCCGAGAGACCATGAGAGAAAGCAGCGACCAGAGCCTCATTATTCCAGCCCACCTCTGCTGCCAGGGTACGAAACTCAATGGCGTATTCAGCTACGGATCGTGAACCCTGTCTGATGGACATAAGGAGCTTCGCAGCAGAGGCAGCACGAGCCGGCACATCGAATACCTTCCGAAGAGAAGCAACAAAACCGGAAAACTCGGCAACCACCGGATTGTTGTTCTCCCATAAAGGGCTGGCCCAGGCCAAGGCCTTGTCCGAGAGCAGCGAGATCAAGAAGCCCACCTTTGATCTCTCAGTAGGAAAGGCATGTGGCAGCAACTCGAAATAAATGCCCACCTGGTTAAGGAAACCTCGGCACTGAGTTGGCTCTCCCCCAAAGCGCTGTGGAAGAGGGGCAGAACCGGTCATACCCCGAAACACCGCAGGCGCAACAACAGGTGTCTGGGTAGACTCTGGCGCAACAACCGGAGCGGCAGTAGGAGCGAGCCCAGGAGCGACAACCGACCCATCGGCAACGGGAGCGAAATGAGCCGTGCGTTCAAGCAGGGTTTGCAACGCCACAGCGAACCGACCCAACAGGTGATCCTGCTGATCAAGTCTGGCAACCAGCGTGGGTAGCGAGGATGGCCCTGTACCGTCAGAATTCATGGCTTGGTCCTAATGTCACGGAACCATGAACCAGACGTACAACAAGAGATAAGTGAAAATAAGAAGGCTTTATTGAAAATAAAGCTGTAAAGCAAAAGTCCAAACGGATGGTGAAACCGAGCAGAGTCTTTGCGAAGCCAGAGGTCAGGAACCAGAAGGGTAGTCAGACGAAGCCAGGATCAGGAACCAGCAGGGTAGTCAGACGAAGCCAGGATCAGGAACCAGCAGGGTAGTCAGACGAAGCCAGGATCAGGAACCAGCAGGGTAGTCAGACGAAGCCAGGATCAGGAACCAGAAGCAGCAGAAGTCTTAGAAGCATGTGAACACAAGAGGACCAAGCAAGGAACTGAAGCCACAGACCTCCTATATATATGAGCTAGGCATCCAGCTCCTCCCAGGGGAAGGAGGAGCCGCAGGGTGGAAGGCTACAAGAAACCCAGAAACCAAGATGGCCGCCAGCACATGTCAAATGAAGGAGAGCAGCAAGCAGGTAAGACCATGACATCTCTCCCCTTCTACCCTGAAGGTCCAAGTTTTTGCCATCTCGGCCTGTCTCAACAGGCCATATTCTCGGGACCCGCTCATCAAACGCTTCCTTAAGGGAGCAGAAAGATTGAAGCCTACGATACTGAAACCCGTTCCCCAATGGGACTTATCAGTAGTTCTCAAGGGGTTAGCATCTTCCCCCTGTGAACCTTTGGAGGAGGCAAGCTTTAAATTTCTAACACTCAAGGTGGTCTTTCTTCTGGCTATTTCCTCAGCCAAAAGAATTTCAGAGCTACAAGCTTTCTCCGCTTTACACCCATACATCATTTTCTTACAGGACAGAGTCCTTTTAAAATTTCTACCTTATTTTAGACCTAAGGTTCCAACTTTTCAAAATATCAATCAGGTAATTTTTCTACCGGTATTATTCTCCGCCTCCTCCTCTGATGTTCCAGTCCGACATCCACTGGACATATCGAGATGCCTCCAGATCTATGTGGATAGATCCAGAGAATTCAGGATAGATGAGAACCTCTTCATCCTGTTTGCCGGTAAGTCTAAAGGCCGCAAGGCATCTAAAACTACTATTAGTCGCTGGATCAAGAAAGCCATTAAGGAAGCTTTCACCTCCCAATCCTTAGATCCTCCGGAGTTTGTGAGGGCCCATTCTACTAGGGCCGTAGCTACCTCTGTCGCGGAGAGAAGTCTTCTCCCCCTAGAGTTGATCTGTAAGGCGGCTTCCTGGAGCTCTGAATCAACCTTCATCTCTCATTATAGAATAGATGCTAAGGTAGCAGAGTTTTCGGCTTTCGGGCAGACAGTTCTTACTTCTGCCGGGCATGAGGACCCTCCCTAGGGGATTCTTCTTGCTATCTCCCCATCTGTGCTGCTGGTGGGACGTAAGGGAATCGTTAATTTCTAACGATAATTTGTTTTCACTTAGTCCCAACAGCAGCACACAAATTTTCCCGCCCTAAGTACCTTTTCTTGGTATAAACACGCTGGCGGTGGGGCGAACCCCTCCCTTTAAGGGAGCTGAAGTTCTTCTATTGGTTATTCTTTGGGCTCATTAAAAATTCCGCCGGTCCTACCAGTCCACGGGGGGCAGTTAACCCCATCTGTGCTGCTGTTGGGACTAAGGGAAAACAAATTATCGTTAGAAATTAACAATTTTTTTTCACATAATTTATCCACATTTTTGCTGTCAACGGTGTAATCCGTGAATTGTGTGATCTACGCTTCAACACCTTGTGTGCTTGTCAGGCCCAGAAATAGTGAAAAATATAAGTGGTAAGGCCGATTCATTGGCCTGTATTTGTGGGAGGGGCACGGTTGCCTATATCATGGCGCTTCTGCCCCTCCTTCAATGAACGACGTGTCAATTCTGGCCTCGTTTCGTGCGTGAGGATTGCTTCTGTTCAAGCTCCTAGAAGTTCGTTTGTGTGCCTTGCAAACACTACTACCACAGCTACTGGATCAGGTAAGTGACTGCCACACTTGCAGTCTCGATCTCATAAGTCTGGCCGGCAGTGCCGGCTCCCTAGGTAAGGGGGAGCCACACTGCACCGGAGCGTCTGCCAGGCAGCTTCGGCTCCCACGTGGCACGAATCGTAGGGTGCAGGGGTCAGCGTGATCCCGATTCGAATTTCTCCCCCCTTAATGTCTGGCACGGGCCGCAGTGCCACTAGTTAGGCAGGGTCCTTGTCAGCAGTATGGTCCCCCCCCCCCCCTTATGCCCGCACTGGCCCCATGTCATCTTTGCGGCGCACTTACCCGGGCGTTCCTGCTTGTGGTCTCCCCAGCGGTCCGGACGAGCTGCAGGCGGCTGGTAACCGTGTGGGCTCCCCCTGGTGGCCGCTGGAGCCGATACAGTGCATGGGGCAGCGATGGACGGTGCTGGCTCCCTCTGGTGGCGACTGCCGGCTGTGCAGTCCATGGCTCTGTGCTCTGTGTTGGCTCCATCTAGTGGCCACCACAGCTATGACCACCTTGGGGAGATTTAGTTAGGGTTATTGAGAAAAAAATAGAAAAAAATAAAAAAGGGGGAATAAATATTTATACATATATAAAAAAATAAAAATAAAAATAAGGAAAATACATGCTTTTTATCGATGGAGTTGTTTTAAGGGAGGGGGCGACATACTTGTTCAGTGCTAGTTAGAGGATCTACGTATTGTTGGTCGCACGCCTCTACGCCTGGCGGTATGTTGTACGCAAGGATCATACATGTGATTTTATTCCAGGATCTGTGTCGTCCTTCTTCAAAATATATTCTGCACGTTGTTCAACAATCAGGGTACAGTATGGCAGTAGCTATGTCGTGTTACTATTCCATTCTCTCCATCTGGTAGTGGGTCAGTTGTGCCACCGTCAGACTCACCAATCACTGGGGTGTTCTAGGTTCAGCTATCGCTTCTCCGTGTCTCAGGTCCTCTCGTCCCTTTTCACACGTATTCTTCACAGTTGCATGGGTCTCGGCCTACTCAAAGCTCACGTCACATGGTCCCGGTGTCGGTTGACAGTCAGGGTTTGATTTGTGCATACTGTATCCACAGGGTATGCCACGTGCTTCAGACATAGTGGAGGCTTCGGTCGACGAGAACCCCGCCAGGATGTCAGAAGGGGGTAGTGTGTCGTCTCTTCGCAGTTGGACCGTCCCTAGGCTGATCGCAGAGTTATCCAGAAGGGGTATTTCGTATCCCGCTTCTGCTAGGAAGGCCGAGTTATACCGGTTACTGGTCGTTAACTCAGGCCCTCAGCAGCAGGAAGAGGTCTCCATGATAACAGTTCAGAATTCTCTGACACAAATCCATCTTATGTTGAATAACTTGACTTCATCTGTCACGGATGTGCAAACCAGGTTGGAAGCGGTTGAGTCTCGTAGTTCTGTCACTACTCCGCAGACCATCGATGCCGCTGTTCCGTCCACATCTACGGCGACAGGGGCAGGTGTCTCTGTGATAGCGCCCAATATTATGCCGGCACATTTTGTTCCTGCTAATCTAAAGAAGGACATCCTGGAAGGTAGGGATGTCAATCTAGCATCTTTACTGGTCGCTACCCGGGATCTTTCTGATAGTAGGGTAGTTGCTTGTGGGGATGTGTTAGTGATCCTGAAAGGCCGGGACCACAGGCTGAACCGGAAGCTCACGGTACCTGAGTTCGTTCTTGCATTTAGTTTATACAGAGACGTAATCTGTTCAGTTCATCCTGAGAGAACTTGATTTGTATTTGTTTAGGATAACGGAGTTGGGATACAAGTATGGTGGTAGTTCCTTCTACGACTACCATTGTTCTTTCTCGGCCAAGGCAGCTGCCACTTTGGGTCAGTTCCAGTTTCTCACAAACTGGGCTAATATTGATACAGAGATATTTTGTAGGCATTTCACTGGGCTTAAGGCACCATCGTGCTCCCTGTGCCAATCAATTTACCATTCTACTGTGTGGTGTCATAAGGCTGCTCCAAGTGAGGGGTCCAGTTCTACAGGTCCTGTTCCCGGCCCGTCCAATTCACACAGATCCTCTGGTTTAGTTGACAAGCTGGGTAGACCCATCAAACTACTCGGCAGGTTACAGATTTGCAATAATTTTAACTACGCATCCTGTAACTTCAGTCAGTGCCGCCTGCTACACATATGTACTAACTGCTTCAGAGCCCACCCTAAAGTAGTCTGTTCATTAAAATCAGATAATAATTACATGTGTATTGTTAATATAGTTCGGTTGCCGCAGTTCTTACGCAGGTATCCTGACCCAGGCTTCGTGGAGTTCCTTAGTACAGGGTTTATGTTCGGTTTCCACACCGGGATGGTGGCCCTTCCAGAGTCTATACACGAGTGCAGGAACTTACAGTCCGCTGACCATCACCCCGATGTCTCCAATAGATTAATCTCAGCGGAATTAGTCAAAGGTTTCCTGATAGGCCCTCTTTCGTCATCACCCTTTGAACGGTGGAGAATCAGCCCGATAGGAGTTGTGTTCGGTAAATTCAGTAACAAAGAGAGGTTGATTATTGACCTATCCGCCCCGCATGGTACCCCCATACCTAGCATCAACTCTCTAATTACATCAGAAGAAGTTAGTATGAGATATGCCACCATAGATCAAGCCATCGCTCTTATCTTACAGTTAGGTCCCGGCACCATCCTTTCTAAA
This sequence comes from Bufo bufo, assembly GCF_905171765.1. NCBI lineage: Eukaryota > Metazoa > Chordata > Amphibia > Anura > Bufonidae > Bufo > Bufo bufo. Next base: position 266,436,720 of record NC_053389.1, on the reverse strand, counting down.
GCTGATATTGCAGACGCCTACAAATTACTACCGATCAAACCGTCCCTCTGGCAGTGGTATGGTGTCAAATGGAGGGGCCTTTATTATTTTGCTTCCAATCTTACATTCGGGTCTAAGTGTAGCCCATGGTTATTTGACCAGTTAGCCAAGGCTCTCCACTGGATTTTAGTCCATGAATTCCACTGTAACAATATTATTCACTACCTGGATGATTTTTTAATTATTGAGTGTCCTGACGCTCCCCCCAAAGACCTTCATTTGCTACTGGAGTGTTTCAGACAATTGGGGGTTCCTGTCTCTTCCAAGAAAGTGGAAGGTCCCTCCGCAGTCATCACATTCCTTGGTATAGTATTGGACACCCAGAACATGGTTGCCAGGTTGCCAAGGGACAAATTACAGAGAATCAGGGAAGTCGTTCATAATTTCACGTCAACTAGAGTGTTTAAGAAAGTACAGCTACAGTCTCTGTTAGGCATGCTGAATTTTGCGATGTGCATAATTCCGCAAGGTAGGGCATTTGTATCTCGTTTACTTTCACTCCTTCCTACAGCCCCTTCCCAGGATAGCAGCATAGGCCTGGACGATATGGTCGTGGCTGACTTGAACATGTGGGATCAATTCCTCACGCAATGGAATGGCATCTCACTCTTTGTTCCCACGATATCCGACAACTCCCCCGTAGTTTTGTCCGACGCCGCTGCCAATACAGGTTTCGCAGCTATTTTTGGCAACCATTGGTTAGCAGACAGATGGCCAATCGAAGTTAGTTCCATCCCTGGGTTTTTCCGTATGTCAGCAGTGTTTGAACTCTACCCCTTAATTGCAGCATCCTATACCTGGGGTCAAAGTTGATCGGGTCAGACTGTGTCCTTCGTGTCCGATAATGCAGCCGTCATCGAGATTCTCAATAGTGGATCTTCTAAGTCTCCATATGTCATGTTATTTCTTAGGCGCCTGGTCCTTCTGTCATTCCAACACCAGTTCCGTTACATAGCTTCACATGTAGCTGGGAACCACAATGCAGCAGCCGACGCGTTATCTCGTTTTAATTTTACCCTCTTTTCACAGATCTGTCCAGAAGCGGACGCCATCGGGAGCCCAGTCCCTCCATACGCTGCTCTGACCCTTCCATAGAAGCTCATCTCGCTACCGCTCGGTCACTATTAGTCAAGTCCCTCTTGCCCAATACAGCCAGAGCCTACCAGACAGGTTGGAGAGCCTTCCAGAAATTTCAAGACTCATGTCCGCAAGGTGACACCGGGTTTGTTCAGTACATCCTGGCATTCATAGGTTACTGTCACACCAATTTGAAATTATCTCACACCACGGTCAAGTCCTACCTCGCAGGGGTGCAACATTTTAGAGCTATGAGTTTCACCCAGCCAGGTTCGTTGTTTTCAATCCATGCTGTTAAAGCTACTCTGAAGGGTCTCGAGAAAAGCGACAGCGAGACTCGCACTCACCGACTACCCGTCACTGGCCAGATTTTTCGCGACCTTTCCGACCTGTTAGACAAGAAACCATTCGGTGCCCTGCATAGTTTGGTAATTAAAGCTGCCCTGTACCTGGCCTTTTATGGGTTTTTGAGACCAGCCGAGTTTACATCCCCGGCTAACAGTAGCAGATACGTCACTCTCGGTCAGCTCTTGGCTTCCCGAGATGGTTTCATACTCTCGCTACTCACCACTAAGACCTCTCAGGTAGGCCCCCCAACCCAGGTGTTTTACTTCCCGACCTCTCATCATTGGTGCACCGTGCTGCAACAGCTTCTGTCCTCTCTGCCGAACAAGCCGCCCGACAGTCCTTTACTGCCGTTCGACAACGCTCATCTTACCTGTCCCCAATTCATAACCCATATTCGAGTTTTACTAACCAATCTTGCAGTAGACCCGTCCTCAATATCCGGGCATTCCTTTCGCATAGGACGGCATCTGCCGCTTCAAAGAATCGGGTTCCAGCACATGTAATCAAAAGACTAGGTCGTTGGCGTTCGTCCTGTATTAGCCGCTACATTCCTTGTCCGTATACTGAAATGAATCTTGCTTGTCAGAATTTGGTGTTATGAATAAATCTTTGTAGCCTTCTGGAATGAAAAGGAATCGTTGTTTTTTTGGCCTCCTTCAGCTATCCCTTCAATGTCGCGGTTTCGGCATAACTCTAACCGCTTTAGCTAACCAAGCAGGTAGGAGTCCTTCTTTTCGTGAGTGCCCGACCACAAGTGGTAAGGCCGATTCATTGGCCTGTATTTGTGGGAGGGGCACGGTTGCCTATATCATGGCGCTTCTGCCCCTCCTTCAATGAACGACGTGTCAATTCTCCCACCCTACCCACCCTCAATCTCAGCTTCACACCAAGAGGATGGCCTCCTTCAGCTATCCCTTCAACGTCGCGGTTTCGGCATAACTCTAACCGCTTTAGCTAACCCAGCAGGTAGGAGTCCTTTTTTTCGTGAGTGCCCGACCACAAATATAAATATAAACTACAGTGTCTGTACCGCAGATTCCAATAATCTGGGCTTAAAATAGTGTCCATAGTGTGTGGCTTTCTGTAAAATATACAGTACGCCATCCGAAAACTGTTTCTTTAGGGCAAATTCCAATAATCTGGGCCTAATATAGTATCCATATTCTATGTGTTTCTGTGACATATACTGTCCTGCATCCAAAAAATGTTTCTTTAGGGCAGATTTCAATAATCTAGGCCTAATATAGTGTCCATATTCTGTGTGTTTCTGTGACATATACTGTCCTGCATCCGAAAAACTGAGTTTATATTGCAAATTCCTATAATCTGGGCCAAATCTACGGTCCATAGCGTGTGGCTTTCTGTGACATATACAGTACGCCATCCGAAAAACTGTTTCTTTAGAGCAAATTCTAATAATCTGGGCCTAATATAGTGTCCATATTTTGTGTGTTTCTGTGTCATATACTGTCCTGCATTATAAAACTGTGTCTTTAGCGGACTGCAAAACAATCTGCGCCACATCTAGTGACAAAACCATTAATATGAAAAAGGCGAGCTCTAAGGGACAGGGAAGTGGGCATGATGCTGATGTGCACGCTGAGGCCATGGCCCTGGGCGCAATAAAACTGTGCTTGCTGCCAGTGCACCAGAAAAAAAAAAACTTCCACCGTACCCAGCATCATGTCCAACTTAGCTGGCGGTGCAGGGCAACACTGTCCAAGTCGGACCAGTGCGAACATTTGGTCAGTTGGATTGCTGAAGATAATGCTTCCAGTCGGTTAAGCACCACCCTCTCTTCCACCAAGTCCAGTCTCTGTAGCCAAGAGTCTGGTCAACCGAGTCCTCTCTCTAATCATCCTTCCTCCCACCATGGAGAGGCTTGCAAAACGAGTGATCCCACATGCTCTTTCCAGCGCCACTATTACATTTGGCCCTCGCGTCCAGCATGCTTGAAGAGGGACCTGAGACATTGTGCCCTGATTCCCAACCTCTTGAGCCTTCACAGTCTCAAGAAGATGACGATGGTGAACGGCAAACATTCGTTCACGAGGTGGATGATGATGAGATACAGTTACCAATCACTGACGTTGTGACTATGTCAAGTCAGGAGGATGAGCAGAGTGAGAAAGTGGAAGATAAGGTGATTGACGATGAGGTCACTGACCCAACATGGGAAGGTGAAAAGCCGAGCGAGGACAGCAGTACAGAGGGGGAGGGATCCACAGCACCGCAACAGGCTGGAAGAGGCAGTGGGGTTGCAAAAGGGAGAAGTCGGCCTACACTAAACAGGCCCGCAACCGTTACACTGAGCACCCCTATGCGTAAATCTATCTTGCAAAGGGGTAGGTGTTCCGCAGTGCAGATGACAAAAGAGTGGTAGTTTGCAACCTGTGCCGTACCAAATTTAGCCGGGGCATGAACACTAGGAACCTCACCACCACCAGCATGATCTGGCACATGGCATCCAAGCACCCTAATAAGTGGGCCGAACGCCTGGGTCGACAATCTGGGTCTGCGGGTGACACCACTGCCTCCTCTTCCTCTGTGTTACGCACTGCTGGCCAATCCGCTGTCGAAGGCGCAGGCCCGGATGCCACTCGCCCTGCACCTGGACCTTTGCATGAACCATTAGCAACAACAACCCTTTTCCCTGTCACAGCGCAGCGTCCAAATATCCATAATAGTCATTTGAACGCAAACGTAAATACCCACCCACAGGCAATAGCACTAAATGCACAACTTTCAAAATTACTGGCCCTTGAAATGTTGCCATTTAGGCTTGTGGACACTGAGGCCTTTCGCAGCCTAATGTTGACGGCCGTCCCTCGGTACGCAGTCCCCGGCCGCCACTATTTTTCACTTTGTACCGTGCTCGCCTTACACCAGCATGTGTCCCAGAACATCACCCGTGCACTGACCAATGCAGTTACTGGGAAGGTCCACTTAACCACGGACACATGGACAAGTGCTGGTGGCAAGGGACGCTACATTTCCCTGACGGCACACTGGGTGAATGTTGTGGAGGCCGGGAGTGAGTCGTACCCTGAGAAGGCACAGGTGCTACCCACACCCAGGATTGCGGGCCCTACGTCCATCAGGGTCTCCTCCAGCAGCTATGTTAGTGGCTCCAACCCCCACTTCTCCTCCGCCGCCTCCTCCTCCACTTCCACCTCCAGTAGCAGTCAGCAATCAGTTGCTAGCTGAAAGCAGTGTAGCATTGTGTGGGTAAGCATCAACAGGCTGAAGTTGATCTGTTTAGGGGACAAACAGCACACCGCCGCAGAGGTGTGGCAGGGTATAAGGGACCAAACTGAGCTGTGGCTCTCGCCACTTAACCTACAACCAGGCATGGTTGTGTCTGACAATGGCTGTAACTTGGTGGCGGCTTTGGAGCTCGGCAACCTGACACACATCCCATGCCTAGCCTACGTCTTAAACTTAGTGGTTCAGCGGTTTATCAAAACCTACCCCAATTTGCCAGAGCTACAAGTGAAGGCGCGCTGCGTGTGTGCCCATTTCTGCAAGTCGTCCACAGCTTCAGCCGGTTTGTCAACACTGCAGCAGCGCTTGCGGCTTCCAGCTCACTGACTGTTGTGCGACGTGAGCACACACTGGAACTCTACGTTCCATATGTTGGTCAGGCTTTGTGAGCAGCAGAGGGCAGTTGTGGAATACCAGCTGCAACATGGTCGTCGCCTTTTCGAGTCAACTGCCACTATTCACAACCGAGGAGTGGGCATTGATGGCAGACCTCTGTGAGGTTTTAAAAAACTTTGATGAATCCACACAGATGATTAGTGGCAATAATGCTATTATCAGCGTAACCATCCCACTGCTGTGTCTACTTAAACGATCGCTGCTCACAATTAAGGACGATGCTCTGAATGTGGAAGACGAGGAAATGGGGCAGGACTTTACACAGGGTGATAGCCAGCCCACCCTCAGTTCGTCTTCTCAGCGCGAATTGGACCATGAAGAGGAGGAGGAGGAAAAACTGGAGACCGTTGCCTCTGCTACAGAGGGTAGTACCCATGGAACTTTAATTCCATCTGGTCAGCGTGGATGGACAAAAGAGGAGGAGGAAGAGACAGAGGATAAGGAGATGGAGAGTCATCCTGATGTCGACATCGACGTCTTGCCTGTTGGTACTCTGGCACACATGACTGACTTCATGTTAGGCTGCCTTTCCCACGACCCTCGCGTTATACACATTTTAGATAACATGGATTACTAGGTGTTCACCCTTCTCGACCCCCGATGCAAAGAGAACTTCTCTCATTCCTGTGCTGGAGAGGACAAGTAAAACGGTGCAATACCAGAAGGTACTTGTTGAGAGATTGCTCCAAAATTTTCCATCTAGCAACGCTGTCGGCAGAGTCCGTACTTCCTAAGGCAACCGAGGAAGGGAGACAAGGGGAACACACAGCAGTTCCAACAAAGGCAGGGCTACACTCTCCAAGGCATGGGAAACTTTCATGACACCCTGCCATCAACCTCACCCTGAAGCGCGGCCTAGTGGTACATGGAGGGAAAAGTTTTGGAAGATGGTGAAGGAATACATTGCAGACCGTGTCAGCGTCCTAAATTATCCCTCAGTGCCTTACAACCACTGGGTGTCCAAGCTGGACACGTGGCACGAACTTGCACTCTACGCCTTGGAGGTGCTGGCCTGCCCTGCCGCCAGCGTTTTGTCTGAGTGTGTATTTAGTGCTGCTGGTGGCATTATAACAGAGACAGGTTGACTCAGATAAAAAGGAACAAGGCCTGGATTGCCCCTGACTTCTCAACTCCACCAGAGGAGAGCTGAGCTGATGATAAACATAAAGGCAATTTTAATCTATCATTTATAATGTACTCAATCTACTGTAGTGTATTCCCATGCACCTTTTCCACCACAAAAAAGAGTATATGGTTGAATCTTGTTTTCTCCTCCTCCTCATCCAGATTGTATAAAAAAAAATTATAGGGTCAGCTGAACAGCATGCACTCGCATATAATGTTTTAGAGCGTCTGCTCACCAGCAGGCCCTCGCCCCTAATATTTTAGAGGGTCAGCTCACCAGCAGGCCCTCGCATATAATGTTTTAGAGCGTCAGCTCACCAGAAGGCACTCGCATATAATGTTTTAGAGCGTCAACTCACCAGCAGGCCCTCGCCCCTACTGTTTTAGAGGGTCAGCTCAGCAGCAGGCCCTCACCCCTAATGTTTTAGAGGGTCAGCTCAGCAGCAGGCCCTCATATATAATGTTTTACAGGGTCAGCTCAGCAGCAGGCCCTCGCCCCTAATGTTTTAGAGGGTCAGCTCAGCAGCAGGCCCTCGCATATAATGTTTTACAGGGTCAGCTCAGCAGCAGGCCCTCGCATATAATGTTTTACAGCAGTGTTTCCCAACCAGTGTGCCTCCAGCTGTTGCAAAACTACACCTCCCAGCATGCCCGCACAGACAAATACAACCCGGGCATGCTGGGAGTTGTAGTCTTGCAACAGCTGGAGGCACGCTGGTTGGAAAACACTGTTTTACAGGGTCAGCTCACCAGTAGGCACTCGCATATAATGTTTTAGAGCGTCAGCTCACCAGCAGGCCCTCGCCCCTACTGTTTTAGAGGGTCAGCTCAGCAGCAGGCCATCACCCCTAATGTTTTAGAGGGTCAGCTCAACTGCAGGCCCTCACATATAATGTTTTACAGGGCCAGCTCAACTGCAGGCCCTGGCATATATTGTTTTACAGGGTTAGCTCACCAGCATGCCCACACCTAAAATCTTTTACTGGGTCAGCTCACCTGCAGGCCCGCAACTCATGCTGCCTTGCTTTGAAGTAGTAGCCATAGCTGTTTATCAGGCTCCCTCTCCGAAATCGAACAATGATTCCCCGTTACCGGTGGTCACCATGTTAGGTGCATAAAAAAACATTGAAAGTTGATAGAGAATATATCAAAATGGATCGTGGACGTCACAGACACGTTCGATCAGGCAGAAGTTATCTAGAGTTAACGTTTCCTCATCCTAAATACCGCAGTGACATTCCCTGTAATTTTTTATTACTCATTCCAATAACAGGGCATCTTAAGAGTCCTGTATTGTTATTTATCGTCACTACCTCCCCGAGTCGGGAGTGGGTAATTGCCGCGCACCTGCTGCCTTCCTTGGATGCTTCTGCTTCAATAACTTGATCCACCCTCTCTGGGTGGTTCACAATTAGGAAAAAAAAAGGGCAAGGCAACAACAGCCAATCAGATTTCAGCCATTGACCTCCCTTGAATGTGGTATCCCTTTCTCAAGCTCCCTCTCCGGCATTGAACCCTGATTCCCCGTTACCCGTGATCACCATGGTAGGCACAGAAAAGAACATTGAAAGTTGATAGGGAAGATATCCAAATGGATCGTGGACGTCACAGGGACGTTCGATCAGGCAGAAGTTATCTAGAGTCAACAAAGCGGCAGCGGGGCATCTCCTATATAACGTTTCCTCATCCAACATACCGCAGTGACATTCCCTGTAATTTTTTATAACTCATTCCAATAACAGGGCATCTTAAGAGTCCTGTATTGTTATTTATCGTCACTACCTCCCCGAGTCGGGAGTGGGTAATTGCTGTGCGCCTGCTGCCTTCCTTGGAATTTTGTGCTTTAATAACTTGACTCACCCTCTCTGGGTGGCTCACAATTATGAAAAAAAGTGGCAAGGCAACAACAGCCAATCAGATTTAAGCCATTGACCTCCCTTGGATGTGGTATCCTTTTCTCAAGCTCCCTCTCCGGCATCGAACCCTGATTCCCCGTTACCCGTGATCACCATGGTAGGCGCAGAAAAGAACATAGAAAGCTGATAGGGCAGACATCTAAATGGATTGTCGCCGTCACAGGAACGTGCAATCGCCCAGAGGTTATCTAGAGTCACCAATGCGGCAGCAGGCCCTCGCCTCTAAGGTTTTAGATGGTCAGATCAGCAGGCCCTTGCTCTAATTGTTTTTGAGGGTCACCAGCAGGCCATCAATCATAATTTTTCAAGGGTGTGTATAATGCTCTCCTTTATGTGTAACAAAAGGTGTTTTGGAGTGCCGTTTCTGCCCTTTCACTTAGTGCATAGAATTTATGAATGTAGGAGTCCCACTACCTGAACAATTGTACCGCAATGTGAATGAGGCCCTCCTTTATGTGATATACAAGCTGTTTCGGAGTGCCTCTTGCTTGTAATTTTTTGCAGCACTTGCACTTTATATAATTGAATATACTGGAAAAAATGTTTCCTAACAATTTTTTCTGTAAAATTGATTTTTTTTTTGGGGGGGGGGGGGGGGGGTTTGTGCGTATTTTTGTCAGTCTGTAAAAGTGGCGTACAACTCGGACAACATGGTTCCCAGCAGCGACCTGGGAGTCCAAGATGCATCCAGACATCCTCCCCATGCTGTTTCCGATCCATTTTGGTGGTTTTTCTGTCACTTTCTGACCTTTTCCAGTGGACCAGGCACCCTTCCCCTCTTCAGAGCAGGGGGTGCCTGGTTGTCTCCCATTGACTTCCATTATAATCGGGTGCTCGGTCGAGCACACGAATATAGCAGTGTGTTCGGGCTGAACACCCGAATACTTTGGTGCTCGATCATCACATTTAGTTTTTATTATTCTGTATGTGATTTGTTTGTGTTATCGTATAATTAATCACAGTTAGTAAATATATTTATTCACTCAGCCTGCAAAGGCTTATTCATTCTCAAATCTTCAAATTTACAATACGTTACAAGGAGTTTTTTCAGGAGTACAATATTGGCGACCTATCCTCAGGATTAGTGTTGGGCGCGATTCACGATTCGCGAATATATTGGAGTACTCTATCTGCATATAAAGCTATTGTAATGTTCTGCCCTGTCAACCATTTTCTCCAGTCTCAGGAAACTTCTAGCAGCTTGAAAAATGTAACAACAGTGACCCACGCCTGTATTGCGCACGCAATACGCGCATATTACATTGCCGATTTTCGCAATCAAGAAAATATGCGTGAATACTTGAATTCACGAATATATGACGAATATTCACTCAAATATTTGCGAAATATCGCAAATTCAAATATTGCCCCTGCCACTCATCACTACTCAGGATAAGTCATCAATATCTGGTAGGTGGGGGTCCAGCACCTGGCACCTCCACCAGTAACAGTTTGAAGAGGCCACATTGCTGTGGTAAGTGTTGCAGCCTCTTCAATGCACGCAAATACAATGCCATACCCTGATGCCTTTGTATCTGGTGAGTGATGAGTGTATGTATCAAAGTCTATATTGCAAGTAGAAATGTATACATGCATTTTGTGTGCACCTATATATGTAGTATTAAAGTTGATCTGTTGTTTATAATAGGTTCTTTAGTTAAAGTATTTTCCCACTAGAAACATATCACCCATCCACAGGAAAGGGTTAAGGTGTCTTATTATTGGGAATCCAACAGCTGGGTTCCCCACAGCCAAGAGGTTAACAGGCTTTTGGAGATATTTGCTGGGTGGGGCTGTGGTTAAAAACTTGAAACAACCCTTAAGGTTGCTAGGAGATGGACCTGGGTTCGCCCCCTGGTTAGTCACTCAGTTGAGAGTGAGTTCCTAGCTGAGGAAGAGAGAGAACCTATGTTGTGTGAGCTCCTCAGAGCTAATCCAAAGTTTCAGAGAGCCATCATATCTGAAACTACAGCTACCCAAACAAGCTGCTCTACTACAAACTGCTCCAGACAGAAAATAAAGTAGAAGGTTCAGATTCTACAAGGCTGTGCATTGAAGTTAGTCAGCATTGTGCTTGTTTCTGGCAAAAAGACACTTTGATGCTGTGAGAGGGGATCATTGCTAATGCAGTCTTCCACACTTTGAGATGGCTTGGTCAACCATATCTAAAATCTGTAGCCATCCGCCCGGGAACAGAAACCTTTAAATGAACATCAACTGCATGCCTAAGATTCTGCAGAGAGAGACTTTAGAGAAAGACAGAAGGAAGGGGTACTACAGCCTTAATCATTGATGCTGTCTATATGTTGCTATTGGGAGAAATTGCTCTGTGATTTGCTTGGAACTGTGCCCAGATGCTGTTGGATGTACTACTACTCCTATTCTGCACTTCAGTAAAGAGAGACTTATTTATTTGCACCAATTAGCCTGGTCACTGACTCCATCACAATTTGTCTGCCATTGCATCCTGACTTGCACCCTGCCAAAAAACACTTAATACCAAGGGCACCCCAAGATGGGGTGTGCTCTCATGTCACTGCACCGAACTAGGGGGTATCACTGTGAGGCTACTGCCACTCTCATCCTCCACTTGCTACTACTTGGCCAACTGCAATATTATTTAAGAAACAGATATTGGTCTTCGAGAAAGCACCTGTTGGCCAAATTCCGAAGATCCATCAGGCGAAATGCGTAGGGTAAGTGAGGGACACTGGGATGGGTGATGCGGCCGTCATTACGTTTTCATGACTGAGTGAGTAGCCAAATGTGTGCTCCGGTTTTCCTTCAATTATCAAAGCTGACCCATTCACACATATTGAGACACAGCAAAATTCATTATTTTCAAATGATCACTAGGACAATGATTGTCTCTTAGTTACATGTGCTACTTGTACTCTTAAGAAAAACGTAACATTTATTATTTCTTATAAAATAATTTCTACCTATTGCAGGAAACACAGTATAGTCTCCTAGTTAGCGTTGCACCATGAATCAAACAGTGAAAGTATCCAGTGTTAACAGCCAAAAGTAACTAACTCACAGACACAGCTGATAGTTTTAAATAATAGTAATAGGTAGAAATGATTTTATAAGAAGTAATAAATGTTAAGTTTTACTTAAGAGTACAAGTAGCACATGTAACTAAGAGACAATCATTGTTCCGGTTTGCCTTGGCACTATTGATATGCACTTTACATGGCTAGCAGCCATTATGTGGAAACCCTTTTTTGTGTTTTTCTTTCCCCATTCTTTGTAAGAAAATTTTGGGGGGTTACCTTATACATACCTTTATGCTAACTATATTTATGGCATCTGCTGCTCCCCCTATGTATATTAATATCTACTGACCCCTTCCCCCTTTTTTCCAGTAGTTCCTCTCTTATGTTTGTGTTACCCCATGGAATTTTGTATGACTCCATTATAGGTGTTTTATTGAGTTGTTTCAATAAAGATTCTATTGTTGCTTACATATGGTTGCTTGCATTTTTGTGATCTGGGTACGCACATATTGTTTGTAGGTTTAAATTCCGAAGATTGCATCATTTATTCATAGAGCGACATAGAGACATTTGGCCTGTCTATACCTCCTACTTGTGGCCTCAGGAACTATAAACTATTATCGTGCCTATTGCTAAAGTATATGTATTTGCACTTTGCCACCAGTTTCAGTAAAGAGCTGTTGTTTGTTACGAAACCGGTCTCATCATTGTGGGCCATCGACTGGCTAGCCCTTTGGGCATAAAGTCTACCTGCCTTGCAACCATTTCACCAAAGGCATACCAGGCAGGAGACCCCTCAACCTAGGGTGTCCCCCAAGGGAAAAAAAGGTTGCACCCATTCTGTGAGTACTGCCACATTCTCTCTGCAGCCAACACTACCATCCTCTCCTCCCAACGCCTCCCCTGTGCGCTGGTGCACTACAACTTTACTCAAGATTGAGTTTTTGGTTTATTAAATTGCGGCTGTCAAGAATCCAATATAACAATACCACGCTTGATAGTACAAATATGTGCACATACCATGGTTTGTGTCCACTGTAACTTAGTAAACCTCCCTGCCTTGAGAAATATTGGGGGAAAATATTTAAGTGCAAATGATAAATATGCAATAAATAAGATGTGAGGACTATACCCCCTGAACAAATTTCGACCACCAACACTGCTCCCTTAAAAAAAAAAATACACATGTTCTAAATCAGTAGATCTAATAACCTGCAGTGACAGCAGCATCTGTATCGGGAAACAGAAATATACTAAGTGACAGAAGAGAGCAGGATGCCTTATAATAGATTGCTGGTGATGCTTTATTTTCCTATCAATCAAAAGCCCAGTCATTGTTTCTTGTACTTCCCTTTTAATTATTTGGATAATAACTTGGTTAGAGACAGGGCTACAAATAGGGCTGACCTTATATTGGCTGGAAATCTATGTTGTATCTTCTGTTGGCAGCCTCTTCACTCCTTATGATGTACCGTCAAGCAATCGTCAAATAACCATAACATATGTGTTCAATTAGAAACCCAAACAATATAGTGCAAAACAATATGGTACAATGCAGCAAAATAATAATTTATATAATGGCCAAGTGGCAGTTCTACACAATGCAATAAAATGCCATACAGTGCACAACGGAGAGGAGCACATTGCTCAAAACTCAAAATCCGCGTCAGAATCATTTATATCTGCTTCACTCATCTCTAGCGCTCAATAATAATACCAACATACTGTGACCAAATAAAAGCTTCATACATAAAGTAATCTAATAACAATACTGCAATTACAATGTCTAACTAATACCGCAATTCAATTATCATCATATTGGGTGTTGGTCACAAGTCTCGGGTGTCAAGTTATCCAAGATGTGTCCTGGTTGGAACAGGATTTTATAGGATTTTATATAGGAAACCTGTGAAGTCTACAGGATCTGTTGCATTATGACAATATCACAACCAGTGACTCTCAAGCAGGTGCAAAACTACAACTCCCAGCATGGCCTGAGAGCCTGCAGCTCCATCAGGTGTAGCTTCTCCCCTAAATCATCAGCCCATGATTTCCAACTGGGCAATGACCAGGTTACTTCTGCTGCCTAACTATTACAGGAAGAATTCCAGCTGGTAGTTGTGTTACAATGCTACTTTTTTCAACAATACATCTCTTATACGTCTCCGGATCTTCTCAGGAGACAGCACTGTCAGCAACTTCCTGGATAACTGCTGGATGGGATGTCAATGTATCTTTGGGGTGGTGGGATAATTATCTTTAAGTCGGTTACTGGCACCAAGGGGACACATTTTTCACTTAATTGCAGGAACCAAGTACTTATCAGTAGAATGTCCGATGTAGTCAAGAAATGACCTTTCTGGATATGCAATTCTTACAATATACAGGAAGACATTTAAAAAACTGTTAAATATGTACTGTGTGTAGCATTTTATGTAGGCATTGTGGCTGGCACTGGGATGTACTGTAGTGTACTGTATGGACTGATGGCATTGTTATGAAGGCGCTACAACTAGAATTGCTATAATGGTACTATTGCTGACACTGTAGCTAGAGCTATTAGAGATTTACTCCTGATAGTATGGATTTGGGGACAATGAAGTTGCTATAGATATTAAGTTACTAGTGGTTGGCACTGTTATACAGGCACTGTAACAAGTACTGTAATATAGCCGCTGCTGCTGACCCTGTGTTGGTATTATGATGGGGTTCTGTGGCTGACGTTATTGGAAGGCAATGTGTCTAGTACTGGTAAGGAGTATCTCTTGGCACTGTTATGGGGGGGGGCAATGTAACACGCACTGTTGTTGACACTCTTGTGGGTTACTGTGCGGGGCACTCTTACCAGGTTACTATGGCTGTCACTGTTATGGGGGCACTGTAATTGCCATTCATATAGAGGCTGACACTGTGGCTAGCACTGTCATGAGATTACTGTGGCTGATACTACAATGAAGCTATTGTTGCTAGTACCATTATGGAGTAACTTTTTATGGCACTGTTATAGAGGAAATTGTTGATTTGACTGTCATGGGGGTAGTGTGTTGGCACTTTTATGGGGCTACTGTGGCTTGCTATAATATGGGAGCACATTGGACTCTATCTTAGAGACTTGACAAGTTGAGCTTCATTGTACAAGTGTGGTGTATCTTTAAAACTATCCCAACCTCTTTGTGTGATTACTAGAGATGGCCTTGCGGTTCGCCTGGCGGTTGTTTTGCAGCGAACTTTGCTTGTTTGTGGTACGCCGGTGCCATATTATTTTACATTGTGAAGAACTTTGGCCCATGACACATCCATCAGGTGGTACAGGACAACCAATTGAGACGTTTCAGCACATGGACATACCCCCTACCTTATAAATAAACCCAATCTGGCCGCCATTTTATATTCAGTCTTTTGCCAGTGTAGGGAGAGGTTGCTGTGTGGAACAGGGACAGACTGTTAGGGGACACCAAACGCTAGCTAATAGGGCCACAAAAGTCCTTTTAAGGACTGGTATAGGTGTGCTATCGATAGGTGTGACATACTGAGGGGTGTGATATACTTATAATATACATTCTAACATAGAAAGTATATTATAGTGCATTTGTATTGCGCAGCAGTCGTGTGCGTTTCTGCTGCGATACTACAGCTATACAGCGGGGCAAAC